>NW_022589753.1:6481597-6657555 GCF_004348235.1 Phoca vitulina | reverse complement strand
AGGAGGGGAAGAATGAAGGGGGGGGAAATCGGAGGGGTAGACGAACCATGAGAGACAATGGACTCTGAAAAACAAACTGAGGGTTCTAGAGGGGAGGGGGGTGGGAGGATGGGTTAGCCTGGTGATGGGTATTGAGGAGGGCACGTTCTGCATGGAGCACTGGGTGTTATGCACAAACAATGAATCATGGAACACCACATCTAAAACTAATGATGTAATGTATGGGGATTAACATAACAAAAAAAAATTAAAAAAAAAAAAGAAAAAGCAGAGTCAAGAGATGGAGAGAGAAAAGGTCTCGGCACTACTATTTGAGCACCTGGATCCAGCTTTACCTGAAGTTACTTACACAAGTAATTTTCATTTATATCAGCAAATAAATTTACTTCTTGCACTGAGCCAGTTTGAGCTGGGTTTCTGCCATGAAATCAAGAGTCGTGACTGGGCGCCTGGGTGGCTCAGTTGGTTAAGCGACTGCCTTTGGCTCAGGTCATGATCCTGGAGTCCCTGGATCGAGTCCCGCATCGGGCTCCCTGCTCGGCAGGGAGTCTGCTTCTCCCTCTGACCCTCCCCCCTCTCATGTGCTTGCTCTCTCTCATTCTCTCTCTCAAATAAATAAATAAAAAATCTTTAAAAAAAAAAAAAAGAGTCATGACTAATCACTTTGTCTGGAAAGATGGTCACAGCTGCTCTGTACTCTCAGCATTTTTTTTCTTTTGCCTCCCCTGCTTCCTCTATACAATGCAAATTTCCTTCTCTATGGCTTTGTTGACTTGCTCCCACCAGTCTGAAATGCCCTCTGTGTTTCTCCTTCCTTATCTCCTTCACAGTCCATATTAAGTCCCAACCTCAAGAAGCCATTCTGATCTGCATCTAACTCCTGTTTCAAAAGTCTACTACGCTGCTGTCGTTCCATCTTTTGTTGTTTACGTGCCAGTTTGTCTATTTACAAGTTCTGTCCGCAGCTACCTTACAGGATCCCAGAATAAAACATTTCCCCATCAATCTTCAGAGTTTTAAGACAATGTTCACCTCAAGCCTGCAGCATCTGTCATTTGAGCTGCTGCTAAAGCCTCCGGACGGAACTCTCCGTACCCACACTGCCCCTTTACCCTGCACTTCCCCGCAGCTGATGGATACCCCTGCTGAAAACCCTTGGTGCCTTTGGAATGCTCTAAGAATCATATCCAAATTCCTTAAAGTGGCCTACAAACCTCCACAGGATCTGGCCTCTGCCTTGCTCCGTACCTCCTCTCCCACCCTCCTCCTGCCTTCTCTCTGCTCCAGCTGTACTCACAGTGTTCAGTGCATCCTACTCACCATGCCCCCCCCATCGCAGGGGAGTACCTGCTGTCCCCTCTTCCCTTAACACGCACCCCTCCCTTCTTTCCTAATTCACTCTTATTTATTCTTTAGACCTCAGCGCAATCTCCATTCCCCTGGGAAGAATGTCTATGACCCTACTGATTCAGTTACCTTTCACCATCACCATTATAAGCTCTCATGACTCCATGGCCTTTCTTTTACTGCATTTATTAAATTTGCCATTATTACCTTAATGTGTAGATTCACATATCTGACCATTTTGTAAGCGTCTCTCTCCTGCTTGAACGCGAGCCCCATGAGACGAAGAACAATGACTGTCTTTCCTCACCGTCCTATCTCGGGCACTTAGCAAATACAACAACCCAGGAGGCACGTAATACACATTGGCTGAATCAATGGAAGAATCACCGGGTTGGGGGCACAGCAAATACTGTTGGCTGGACGGAAGGACAGACAGAAGGAAGGACAGACAGAAGGAAGGACAGACAGAGGACGGGTGGGTACATGAAATTAGTGGTGAATGCCCTTCTTTCCTCCAGCTGTAACTGCTGCCTGTATTTGGAAACCTTAGTAAAAATAAATAAGGCTCTTAAGAAACAATTGCAGGGGACGCCTGGGTGGCTCAGTCGGTTAAGCATCTGCCTTCGGCTCAGGTCATGATCCCAAGGTCCTGGGATAGGGTCCTGCATCGGGCTCCCTGCTCTGCGGGGAGCCTGCTTCTCCTTCTGCCTCTGGCCCTCTCTCTCTCTGTCTCTCATGAATAAATAAATAAAATCTTTTAAAAAGAAACGATTGCAGACTTGTCTGGGAAGATGAGCTCTTGGATGAGACACGGCAGTCACAGAGTCCTAAATTGAGAACAGCACGACCTCTAGGACAATAGAAAGCGAGAGAACCATGGAGAAGTTTTGAACAGTTGATAATTTTACCTGTGAGTGGCAGGTACCAAACATGTAATTTCAATGCCTAGCACCCCAGTTCTGTAATTGAGCTCCATGTTTGCTTTGGGCCAAAAGAACAGCTAGGCGGAGACTATTTATATAATCACAGAGCCTTTTTTTGATGTAGATTTCTAAGGCACTGGAGTCATATTTTATTAATACAGGTTTTCTTTGTGTGAAAACTAGCAGAGTTTCGCAGACCCAAGGTATTTAAAAACTTTTTTATCATGCCTGTCTCCATCCAGGTAAGCCAAGCTATTGAAAAAAATAAAAGAGATAAATAAAAATGACATTATTACAAGTCCTATCACCTGCTGATGGGTTTATGTGTATTAAAACATGCATGGATGATAAGGATTTTGATGTTTTCAAATAAGCTTTTAGTTTCCCAGACAAAATGGAATGTAAGAAGGATGATAAGGAAAATAATTTAGCAGTTAAGAACTGTGGCAGGCACTTCCTGAGAGCTTTATATGTATGATTGTATCATGGAATCTGCAAAACAGCCCCAGAAGCCAAGCATTATTTTCTCCTTTTAAGAGATAAAAAAGGAAAGGGTTGGAAAGGTTTAGAGTCCTGTTCAAGGGCATTCAATAAGCAAAATGCAGAACCGGGATTTGAACCCAGGTATCTGCCTGGTTGAGTAAACCTCTGAGCATCTTGCCCAACTTTATTGCCTCTCTGTCAAAGAGAGGCCCCATCTAGGAGTCTAGAGTTTTATGGTTTTTGTAGAAATATTCACCAAACTAAAGGAAACTATGAATTGCTGTTTCCCTGATGATAATGACCATCCCTATGCTAACTGCTAGGGATAAATAAATAGGACAAATCTTTCCCTTTGAGAGGCTCATAATCTAGATGGCTCTGTTCCTAATCTAAGGAGAGTGACTTTGGGATCATTGGATTGGGGGGGGGGGGGAAGAGAGGTAATCTAGAAAGTCATGTAGCACAGGCAGTATTGGGAAGTCTTGGGGACCCTTCAGGGAATGGTGGTCCCAACATAAAGCACTCTGAGAGCCACAGGAAGAAAGTGTGCCCTCCAAATGAAAATTCAAAATCTAAGTGTGCGTCCACTTACCAGATGATGTTACCATGCACAAAGACAGATCTAAAAACCATATCCTAGGTCACTGCAAGCTTTCCCTACCCATAAACATATAACCACTGAGGTTCCCACCCATGGAGTACATCAGAATCAACTGGGCACAGTGTCAAAAATACAGATTCCTCAGGCTCCTCCCCCACAGGATTTTGTTCATTAGGTCTGAAGTGAAACTCTTAAACCTGCACTTTTAAAAAATGTTCCCAAAAGATGGTCATACTAATGGACTGAATTTGGAACAAACATTCTATTGGTAGAAGCTGACCATTATAAACCATCCTAATATTCTGATGTATTTTTAAAACCTTTCATTCTGGTTTTCCTAGCTTTCATCTTTTACTTTACACATTTATTCGTCCATTGATTTACTCAATCGATGTAGTATGTTGTGGGTGTTATCTGTCTTCATGGAAGATTCTCAGACAAGCTGGGCTGCACCACTTATTATCATACAATTTAGGGAAGATATTTATCCTCTGGGTCTCTGTTTCATAGAAAGTGAAGGTGATAACACCACCCACAAAGTGTTGCTTTTGAGCATTTAGTAAGATAAAGTTTATAAAATGCCTATCACCCAGAAAATGTTCAATGAATTTTAGTTCCCCAGGAGCTGGCCAGGCTTCAGACACTGTGCGTGGCATTGGGAAAACAGAAACAAATAAGATATGGCCTTTGTCTTAAAATATGCTCACAAGTCTACGGTGTGGATTCTTGGGATGTAATCCACATAAATCCACACTGGGTGACAAGCAAGAGAAAGATTCTATTAGGAGGCTAAAGCAGGAGCTAAATTAAAGCAAAAGCTAAACAACCAGGCCTCACACAGGAAGGAAACCAAAGAAACTCTGGGAATCTGGGAGCCGAACCAAAGGCCCATCGTTTAGGGGATGCCATGGTCGAGAGCTGTGATCATAATGATCGAACTCAACTACTGGCCTGGGCCCTGCCTTCACTTGCTTAAGATTCAAAGTCAAGAGAGAGAGACTGATTGGCTGAGTTTGGGTAACATGAACGTCACACCTTAATGACAGAACCACCAAGGCTGCATGGATGCCAGAGAGGGGGTTCCGTGAAAGACAATGGAGGCAGTTACCAGGAGAATGAGCTCTAGATGCTAGGCAGATAGAACCCTGTGTCCACCATGGACAGAGAGGGGGAAGCAAGCTCCAGCTATTCTGGAGTGATTTTTTTTTTCCCAAACTCAGTGAAATTTTTTTCTTTCAGACATTTGCATGCAAAGCATATACTACTCACCTCATCAAAGAAGATATACAGGTGGCAAATAAACATATGAAAAGACACTCAACATCAGATGTCATGGGGGAATTGCAAATTAAATCAACAAGGAGGTACCACTACACATCTATTAGAAGGGCCCAAGTCCAAAGCACTGACGACAGCAAAGGCCGGTGAGGATGTGGAGCAACAGGAACGCTAATTCACGCTGACGGGAATGCAAAATGGCGCAGCCACTTTGGAAGACAGTCTGGCAGTTTGTTGCAGAGCTAACCATAGTCTTATCGCACAATCCAGCAATTGTGTTCCTTGGTATTTACCCAGATGAGCTGAAAACCTATCTCCCTACAGAATCCTGCACATGAATGTTTATTGCAGCTTTATTCGTAATTGTCAAAACTTGGAAGGAACCAAGATTTCCTGCAGTAGGTGAATGGGTAAACGAACTGTAATATAGTCACACAGTGCCACATTATTCAGAGGAAAAAAGAAATGAGGCGAAGCCCTGGAAAGACACGGAGGAAACTTCAATGCATATTGCTAAGTCAGGAAGTCAGTCTGAGAAGGCCGCGTGCTGCATGATTCCAACTATATGACATTTTGGAAAAGCGAAACTGTAGAGACAGTAAAAAGATCAGTGGTTGCCAGTGGTTAGGGGAGCAAGGGGGGAGAAAGAGATAATAGGCAGAGCTCAGAGGATTGTAAGGACGATGTGATTATTCTATGATACTGTAATGGTGGATGTATGTCATGAGACATTTGTCAAAATAGAATGTACAACACTGAAAGCGAACCCCAACATAAGACATGAACTTGAGTTAATAATGATTATCAGTATTGGTTCATGGATTTTTAACAAGTACACCACATTAATGCAAGAGGTTTATAATAAAAGGGAAACTGAGGCAGGGAGAGGAATTATATGGAACTCACTTTCTGCTCAATTTTTTTGTAACCTGAAAATTGCCTTTAAAAATCTATTTATGATTTAAAAAAGAGTAATACTTAAACTCTGGTCCATCAGACTACATGCTACATCAAACAAAATATGCATCACTATTGTAGCACTATGGTCTAGAACACTACCTGACTCAGTAGGTGTTCAATGACGTAATCAATGACATGTAAATGAATAAATGAGCCGAGGAACACATATCCACTCCTTCAGCATTTCTGATAAGATCATTCTTAAAACTATAGATTCTGAATCCATTAATATCCAGGAACAGGTTATAAAATTGCATGATAGAAATACAGAAACTCAGCAAAACTTGAAAAAGTTGCCTCAAAACATAATACGTCAAGCAGATACAGTGATGAGTTTTAACTACATTTGAGAAGGTATGTACAAATAAATATCTATGGCTTAACTCTATTAAACTATAACCATAGAGGTTGTGTAGGAAATTGGAAATATGTGCAAATTATTTCCTGAAATTTCTTTCTTCTTCGGCATGCTTCATAGCAATACATTTAATATAGGATTATTAAATAGAGACACCACAAAAAGATTTTTGCCTCTATAGCAGGTTAATATTATGTTAGAAAACAGCTAATATAATATTAACTTGTTGTAGAGGTAAACATCTTTATTTTTGCTGAGCCCTTAGTACGCACCATCACAGAGATACAAAACTGGCAAAGACCCAGTCTTTTGTAGTGGGCAAGACTGGCCAGTGACACAGATGGCTCAGGTTCCAGGAGAAGAGAGACTCTAGGATAGATTCTAGAAAATTCTGGAAGTGGTGACCATGGGTCTTGCTGATGGTCTGACAGCAGTGAGGGGAAAAGTGTTTTAGTTCCCTACTTGAACAGAGAGAACTCTTTTTGAATAGATGCAGTTCACCTAGGAACCTCTGCACTGAGGATCACAAAAAATTATCATTATACAACTTTTACCCATTATATTTTCAGCTTCCAAAAACTATTGTCCCCTAAATACAGGGTGTGAGACAGGCATCCACATCTATAGAGCACCTACTACGTGCCAGGCACTCAGCTGCACATGTTACATGTGAAGCCAAATAAAGGGCCTCTGAAAAGGATCCCAACTGGACAATGTTCAGCAAAAATATAACATTTTTAAAGTCCATCAGTCCAGTTCAAGTGTGAACTGTCTACACAGTGGTGTATGACGGAGCCGCTTTGAAAATAACGTGAAGGCTGTGCGTATGTAGATGTGGACAGAAGCTGCAACAGTGGCTAAATGAAAAAAAAGATTACAATATATCATGATTTCATTTTTTGTTAAATGTTTTACACAACATAAACATATACGTACATACACACTGCTTGTATGTGTAGAAAAGCATTGGGAAGGTGGGTGTGGTAAAGGTATTAACAGTGCTTACCTCTAGAGAGGCTTTTTATTGGTAATTTTTTGCTTGACAACTCGTTTCTGAGTTTTAGATAATGAGCGTGATTGGGTTATAATAAGAGGGTAAGTAAATGTGAAAACCCCCTTAGGGGAGAAATCTGTCAATCCAATCAAACGTTTAGCCAATTCATCGTGGAGGAAAATCAGAGCAGCCAAATCAATGGGCATCACTTAGGTGTAATAGCTTGCTCACAGATTTAACCAGATATTTTAAAGGCATTCCTTTGACATCTCATTCCAACTGTGATGGATTGTTTCCATCACATTTTAACAAGCACAAATTTACTGATTCATCTTGTGTGCCAAGCACCATGCTAGGCCTATGTGGTATAGCAGAAAACAAGGGGACGCCTCCCCAAAATTCATGTACTTGTGGGGACATGTCTGTGCCTCTCCCATTCACACAGATCCACAAATAGACCCGTCTCCCACAGATGACAATCAAATCACATTAAAAAATGAATAACCTATTTAATCGGCCTACATTTTTGTTAATGTGTCAACAGGGCTTCTTTTTTAATAAAAATATTTTTCTCAAATGTAAAATTATTTAATAAAAGTGCAAATAATATTTTTAAAAATCCTAATAAAATCCATAACAGAGTGTTGAGCCGACTTGAAATCTACCATTCCTGAGACAACTCCTGTTAAGTTTCTGGTGGCATCCTGTTAGCTGGTTCTCTATAGATTTGTCAACAACCAACCATCTGTATTCACCTGGGACTGAGGGGTTTTCTTGGACACTGGACCTTCGGTGCGAAAACAGGGACTATCCGAAGCAAAGCGGGACAGTCACACACCCTAGATGAGTGCGTGGATTTATATCACCATCCCCATGTTGGCATAGTGAAGGTGTTACATTGTATGGATTTGCCATAACTCATCTAAACAGTCCATCGCTAATGGAGATTTAGATTGTTCCTAATTACAAGCCATCGTTTCTATTATAAACTATCTGTGATGAACATCCTTGCACATATATCTTTGCACATTTGACAATGATCTGTTTGGGATAGATTTATGGAAATGAAATTGGTGAGTCAAAGAGTATGTACCTTTACATATTGATCCGTACAGCTAAACTGTCCTATTTGAACATTTTATTAATTCATACTTTAGCCCAGTTGAACATGAGACTATTTTCACGTATCCTTGCCAAATCTGAGTTTTGCCAATCTTAAATCTTTTCCAATTTGATGGGCAATTCAGTTCAAATTCTTAATGCATGCATTCATTTGGAGGACAAAGAATTATTTTTCTATCAAAAAAATCAAATGCTTTATTATGAAATATAATTTACAATCAATCTTAAATAGCTTTATGGAGATATAATTTACATATCATAAAATTCACCTGTTTTAAGAGTAGGAGTTGGTGAATCTTAGTACACTTAATGCTGTCAGCCATCCCCCACCATCTACTTTTAGAGCATTTCCATCACCCTAAAAAGAAACCTTGTGCCCGTTTATAGTCACTCCCCATTCCCTGTGTAACCACAAATCAGTTTCTGACTGCCTCTCTTAGAATTAAAATTGCTTGGTATAGCGTAGGGTGACAACCCCCCTGGTTTACCCAGGACTGATGGACTTCCAGGGTCACAGCATAAGGAGCTAACACCAGGACAGTCCCGGGGAAACCAAAAGTTGGGTCACTCCACCATAGTGTTTTTCATAAACCAAACTTTCTGGTCTCCCCTCCCCTTCTCACCTCTCACCTGACCTCTGCCCACTGGAGTCGCATGATTTGGTGAGTCAGGGTGAAGGCATCTCACAAAGGGAGAATCCCTGGAAATCAAGGTTGGTAAAACATTCTGATTTGAAGAGAATACAGCCACAAAGCAAAGCTCTCCTTCCGACTCAGAATAGAGCTGGCCGCCCCAGTTAGATCACTGGGACACAATGGTGATGCTCCTCACTTGATGTCCCTGACACACAATCCACTCCATCCAACCATAATGTTGAGAAGGCATCAGTACCTCAATGATACCAAGAACGGCGAAGAGGCGAGATGGATATTGCACTACCCTGGGAGAAGTAACGGGTGCCTGAGATGGGCCTCAGGACCGCCCTGCATCCTCTCCTCTCCTCCTTCCCGCCCCCATGGGTGGGTACCATTAATCCCATTTTACAAAAGAGGAAACACAGGGCCGGGCAGATGGCGTCACGGCTCATGGCTAGGCTCAGGGACAGGATTGCGCCCAAGTCTCAGCCCAGCACCAAAGCCTGACTTCCCATAGTTACCCCCACGGCCTCCTAGAAACAGGGAGGACTAAAAAAACCTAATTCACAATGTAGGTAGAAATACGCTCTCTAAATTTACATCCTTTTCCCAACAAACACAGACACATAAAACCACTGATTTTTTTTTTTTTCCCAAAAAATGTCTCCTCTCCATGAAGGAGTATTAAGTTGAAGTGGGGAAGAGTGGGACAGGAGTGGAAGGATTTGCAAGTAATAGGGAAGCCAATATAATTCAAAGTGAAACTGATTTAAATTTTGCTAAAATTTTTTATGTTTGCTATTTCATACTTACAACATACCTTTAGTCTTATTTACAGTTTTGATTGAATCTATACTTTGGTACTTTACATAGTATATAAAAATATAGTTTTATGTAAATATTTCTCAGGGAGATCTGTAAAAGTGTCTCCTGTAATTGATATGACATTTCAAAATACAGTCAGTGTTTCAGAATCAGATACATTTGCTGGGCTTAATGGTAGAAGGCACCTCACATTTATATTTACTAGTTTTTAATTACTTCATTATCTATAGTTGTGAGTATCTCTGATTTACCCAGACAGGAGATCTGGGGAGTAATATATTTGAAGTTACTGGAAAATTTCCATTTTTCTTTGCCTAAAACTTTTCTCCTTCTTAGAATAATGGGAGTGGAGAAAGACAATCTCAGCCTTGTTCTTGTACCACCAATGGACACTGATCCCCGTGTATATCAGTCTGCTGCGAAACTTTGCTTGGCCATAAAATTGCAAAATGTAGCTAATGTCAGGACTTGCATATTTAAACCCACACTGCTGAAAATAAATCCAAAGACATCTGATATGTCATTTCATATCTAGATTACTAGATTTCACTGGTACCTGTCACCATTAACACTGCATTGTGGGGAAAGCCACCTGAACATGGCTTATGCCTACTTTACCCATATCTGAGAATGAGGGGGTGAGTCTCCGGCCGTAAACAATTTGCATTTCCTGACACTGTATGTTGTTGTCTTTCGCATGCTCTGTAATATGGGCGGATAAGTAGCAAATCATCCATTTCCGTTCTCTAAAGCCACCAAGTTCTCAGTAAGTGGTTTCAGCAGCCGTCGCAAATGATCAGATTTGTGAAAGCGGAGAGACCACTGGGGGACCACAGATGCGGCTTTGTTGGAGGTGATAGTAGTTTGGACCAGGAAGTTGGAGGGTTTCTCGACCTCAGCACACTGACATTTCGAACCAGAATGCTCTTGATGTGAACCGTCCTGTGCATGGCAGGGTGGGCCACCAGCTTTCCTGGTACCCACCTTCTAGATACCAGCAGGACCTCCCCACAAGGGGGAAGACCTAGAATGTCTCCAGACACATTGCCAAGTATTCTCCAGTGGGCCAAGCTGCCCTGGTCAAGGACTTCTGAGCTAGACAAACTGGACAGAAGGCAGAGGTATAGAAAGGTGGAATTAACAGGACTCATTGCACTTAACCCTATGTTTTCAAAAATAAATAGCAACTTTGTGATCAAGTTCTATTTTTTTTTTTTAAGTGCTAGAATCGTTATCCAAGAGGTAATCCAGAGCTGTCTCCCTCTATTCTGCCCCTTTTCTCATATGGCCTTTCCCTTGGCACTAGCAAGTACTCTTGTTTTCCCTTCCGCTGCAGGGCAGTGAGTGTCCAGGGCATGGACACTTCTACACAGCAGCCGTCTGGGTCTCTCTAGGACCTAGAATGAAGAAGCCCAGAACATGCTTCCCAGGAAAAAGAATTTCACAGGCTCAGATCAAGCGTGTTCTTCCCTTCGGTTCTTCTTTTTTTTCTAAATAATAGCTTTATTGAGATGTGATTCACATATCATAAAACTCATCCTTTTAAAATATATACCTCAGCAGTTTTTAGTATATCCACAAGGCTATACATCCATCACCACTCTCTAATTCCAGAACATTTTTATCACCCCACGAAGAAACCTCATGCCCATTAGCAGTCACTCCCCACGCTCCCCTCCCTCCAGCCCGTGGCAACCACTAATCTATTTTCTGTCTCTACACATTCGCCGGTTCTGGACATTTCGTACAAATGGAAACATACAATAGGCCGTCTTCTGTGTGTGGGTTCTTTCAGTTAGTGTCAGGGGTTCGAGATCCACCCATGTTGTAACTAGTGTCAGGACCTCACTCCCTTTTGTAGCCAAATACTACTCTGTCCTATGGACAGACTACATTTACTTATCCATGCATCAGCTGATGGGTTCTTCCCTTTGGTTTTTATTGGTGAGTTTGTCCCCTGATGTGATTGTGTGGACTGAGCCCCTTCATGGTACAAACAAGTAAAACTTTCCAGCCTGACCCATGTCTGAAGTAAAGGAATAATTGATTTTTTTTTTTTTTTTTTTTTTTATGATCTCCACTGCCTTTTCTGAGGCTTTTGGAGTCTTCTTTTTCTTTTTTTTTCTTTTTTTTTTGAGAGAGAGAGAGAAAGAATGAACAGGGGAAGGGGCAGAGGGAGAGGGAGAGAAACTGACTTCCCACTGAGCAGGGAGCCCAACGACCCGGGGCTCGATCCCAGGACCCCAGGATCATGACCTGAGCTGAAGGCAGATGCTTAACTGACTGAGCCACCCAGGTGCCCCAATAATTGATTCTTTTATTCAACGTGTATTATTAAGCACCTAGTGTATGTCAGTTCTAGGGCACTGTGTTAGGTCCTGGAAATACAATGATAAAAATAACCCAAGCCCCTGCTTGCCTGGGATATTTCATTCTAGCAGGAGGAAACAGACACCAAACAAACTGGGAGGCATGGAAATTCATTGATTCACCCCTCTGTTGAACATGACCACACACAGGAACCTCACCCGAGCTGTAAAGACATGGCTGGAGAAAACATAGAGCTTACCTTTCTTACACTCACATCTCCCCAGGGAAAGCTCAGACACACGATTACGGTAGTGAAGGGGCTCAGGGCAGCCAACCCCAAGATATGCCAAAGAAGCACATTGATTATTTTAAATAAAAGTTACTTGAGAAACAGCTGGTGGAGGAAGGACACTCTGACCCTCCTCTCTGTCCCTAAAAGCAGGAAATGAATTCCCACGTGAGAGGTACCCTTCCTGCACCTGGAGGGGGGCGCGGGTAGAGAGGCAGCCTTACCACCAGAAGTAGAGAATTCAGGGCCAAGAAGGCTATCTAAACAAACTCTGCTCAGTTTCTCCACTAATTAACACCTGAGCCGAAGTTTCTTTGTCTTGTCAGTTCTTTACAAATCTATTGTTTCTTTGTCTTAAAGGTATATAAATAGCCCACTTTGGTCACTTCTCAGGCTCCATGTCTATGAGAACTCCATCCATGCAAAATTAAATTTGTGTTATTTTTTTTCTCCTGTGAATCTGTCTTTGTGTGAATTTAATCATTAGACCACCCAAAAGAACCAAGAGAGCAGGGAAGATTTTCCCCTTCCAGACGGCAGGTTGCGCTGAGGGCTATAATAAGTCTCTGAGCTGCAGTCTTTGGGAAAAGGCAGTAGGAGAATAAAGAAAGGCAGAAAAACCTTCAGAGGGGAGGGGCACTTTGAACTGGCCCCTGAAGAGCACACATATCTATGGGGACCCAATGAACGGGAAGGGGGCAGGGAGCCCACCGGTCATCCAGCATGTACATCACCAACTCCCTGCCACTCCTAGTCTGGATCTGGGACTCCTTCCACCTGACTCTTCATCTTGCTTTTGTCCCATCTCCCCTTTGGCATCTGTCCCCTCCTACCCATCACCCTCAGGTCTTCCAACTACCATGGCTTGTTTCCTTTTTGATCTATCTGGACTTAGAAGGCTACCACTGCTCACCAGACATGAACCTTTCTCTTGGTAACTATCCTAGAAACGAACAGCCTAGGGGTCCACTTGTTTGGTCTCAGCCTCACCTGGGTCTTCTGTGGACAAGAAGGGGGCAGCCCTCATGTCTCAGAGAGGAGGGGACCGGGGGGGGCACCCTAATCCAGCCCTCACACCTAAAGAGGTACAACCCTCTACTTCTCCAGTACCCATTAGGAAGCATGCTCTGGAGGCAGACATCCTGGCCCAAATCTCAGCTCCACCAAAGAGGTGGGCAAGTTAGTTCAGGCTCAGTGTTCTCACCTGAAAAATGGAAATAAAATTCAATCTTTGGATGTCTGCTCTAAATGAGATCATATTAGGTAAACACCCTTCAGGATGCCGGCATACAGCACACACTTGATAAATGTTAGTGCTTATTTCCTAGTTATGTTTCTGTGGCCTTTAAACCCAGCACCGAGAAGCTGCAGAGACTATAGGGGCCTGAACATAATTGAAAATGGTATCCCTTTCTTTTAGAACTCAAGACGCAATCACTATTTACAGGATAATGTTTAGATGTTATGGCAGCATTTAATTTTAATGATCTATAGCCACGGATAAATGAAGCTTAACAATAAAAGCAGGTTGAACTCAAATGGATGTCCTATACCTGGGCATACTCTCAATTCAGACGGGCAGCACATACAAACACAGGCAGAGGCGACACCACTGACCCCGTGTTCCCTCCTGAAGCACTTACGGTTTGCAAAACACCTCCCAGGAGGTTTCCCAGGAGAGCAGGAGATCGGGACCCCAGTGCCCACATGTTCTCTAACAGTCTCCTCGCCTGTCTGACCACAATCGCCTTTGGAATATAGGTACCAAGCCATTCACGGGCCAAGGTGGAGTATTTCTCCTCTCTCTGTGACACTCGGTGACTTCCGTCCCCTGCAGTGGCCCCTGTGGTGACCCCTGGGCTGATACACTGCAGCCGACAGGTGTGTGGTCTCTGAGGTCACACTGCTTAGATCTAGATACTGGTTTGGCTTCCCCCATCCATGCAACCCTGTGCAAGCTGCCGAACTCTCTGTGCCTCGATGTTCTTACCTGCAAAATAGGGCAGTATCAGAATATACTTTGTTACTACATTCCTTCAGGGTTGATGGGGGTTTGAATTTGACAAAATATATAAGGACAGTACTCAAATGTTAGCGATTTCTCTTTTCCCCACCCAAATTCCATCAGAGCCTTGAACAAACCTTGCAAGGACACAGTCGACTCTCAATCAAATATTCACTGGCTCTCTTTCATGACAATGAAGGGCCTAAGGAGGTGTCTGAAGCAGGATTTCCATGTATTCTCTAGAAATGTCTCAAGAGGAGCAATGAGGAAAGAAGTAAATTCTTAGGAAGTAAAAAAAAAAAAAAAAGAAAGGGAAGGGGGAATCGTCTGAGTTTCTGGAAATGATCTTCACCAATATTAGCAAAACAAGACAGAGTTCACCCATCCTCCATTCTTTAAGATGGTCAGGTGCCAAGCAGCTATGCAGTATTGGGGGCCACTAAATGCCATTCAAATGATTTGTCTTATTTTATTTCAAGTCAACCTGAAGTGAAAAATATTTTTACACAAAGCACAGTAATTTATGCAGCAACCGCCACATAATGATCAGGTTCAATAACAGATAATTATATGGAAAGTACTTAAATGCTAACTATGTACTTTTAAAATGTTGCAAAAGTAGGTTCATAATTAAATTTTAATTACAAGTAAAAATCAAGACAATGATTATTCCCTGAGAAATTTGCACATTTTTATTTCCAGGATTGCATGCGGCTTCTCTCACACTCTGATTCATTTCTTTTGTTGGTAGCTCCTCTCTGATCCAACTCGTTTTGCATGATGGATTTTAAATTTAAAATTAACTAAAATTATCTTGCAGATTACTAACTACCATATACAGTGATTTCAATAGAATAGCTGGGTTGCCATTAAAAAGCAGTTTGTGAACATATAAGTTTGAAATTGTGCAAGATTTATAGTGAGGAGAAGGAGAACACTGGCTGATCATCTAATGGAAATCTGGCTACTGGCTAAAAGGCTAGAAAGCCGTAACACAAGTTACCAACTACTTATGGGGACAGGGACACGCAGCTGTGAAAGGAGCAAAGCTTTTGCAAAACTCCCAGAAGTTTGTATGAATACAAACTTGTCCATTTGCAAGTGAAAGAAACATACCCAACTGACTAAAGGAGAGAGTGTGAGAGACAGAGACAGAGTCAAAGAAGAAGAGGAAGAAGAAGAAGAAGAAAGAGGAGGAGGAGAGGGAGAGGAAGGAGAAGGAGGAGGAGAAGGAGAAGAAGAAAGGGGGGGAGGAGTAGGAGGGGGGGAGGAGTAGGAGGGGAGGAATAGGAGGGGGGAGGAGTAGGAGGGGGGAGGAGGGAGAGGGGGAGAGGGAGAAGAAGAAGGAGGAGGTGGAGGGAGAGAAAGAGAGGGAGAAGAAGAAGAAAAAGGGGGAGGAAGAGGAGGGGAGGAGGAAGGGGAAGAAAAGGAGAAGAAGAAGGGGAAGAGGAAGGAGAAGAGAAGAAGGGGAAGGGGAAGGGGAGGGAAAAGAGAAGAAGGGGAGGGGGAGGAAGAGGGGGGAGGGGATAAGATTTGTTGAATCATAAATTCAAAAAGTTTAAGTGTAACTTCACTTCAGGCCTGCCTAGATCCAGAGTCTGAAATAATATCATTAGGGTTTAACTTCTTGCTCTGTCCAGCCCCCAACCCTGCTTTCCTCTGTGGTCACTTTTCTCTCAGCCAGGAACTCTTCACAAGGTGGAAAATGGCGGCCAGCAGCACAACTCATGTCCTCAGAGCTGCAGAAGCCCAGTGGAAGATGAGGGCTCCCTTCCCAGAGTTTCAGCAAAAGTCCCAGGTCTTAATCTAATTGGTTCAAAGGAAGTAAGTCACCTTCCCTGAGGCAATCTCTGCAGTAATCAGGGCAATGCTGTACTCTGGTCAAATCCAGAACTAAGGTGGAGTTGTGCACTAATATATAGGGGCTGAGATTCCTGAAGGAAAACTGAGCTGTCACTTCCAGACACAACAGGAAGAGATGACTGGATGCCTAAAGCTCTCTGGATGAACAACCAACTAACCAGACTTTGTCCCCATTCTCTACTCTCTCCCATCATCTTAATTAAATAAAGGAGTTTCACTGGGTATTTACCCCAAAGATACAAAAGTAGGGACCCGAAAGGGTACGTGCACCCCGATGTTTATAGCAGCAATGTCCACAATAGCCAAACTGTGGAAAGAGCCAAGATGTCCATCAACAGATGAATGGATAAAGAAGATGTGGTACATATATACAATGGAATATTATGCAGCCATCAAAAGGAATGAGATCTTGCCATTTGCAACGACGTGGATGGAACTGGAGGGTATTACGCTGAGCGAAATAAGTCAAACAGAGAAAGACATGTATCATATGACCTCACTGATATGAGGAATTCTTAATCTCAGGAAACAAACTGAGGGTTGCTGGAGTGGGGGGTGGGGTGGGAGGGATGGGGTGACTGGGTGATGGACACTGGGGAGTGTATGTGCTCTGGTGAGCGCTGTGAATTGTGCAAGACTGTTGAATCTCAGACCTGTACCTCTGAAACAAATAATGCAATATATGTTAAGAAAGAAAAAAAGAAGAAGAAGAATGTAGCAGGAGGGGAAGAATGAAGGGGGGGAAATCGGAGGGGGAGAAGAACCATGAGAGACAATGGACTCTGAAAAACAAACTGAGGGTTCTAGAGGGGAGGAGGGTGGGAGGATGGGTTAGCCTGGTGATGGGTATTGAGGAGGGCACGTTCTGCATGGAGCACTGGGTGTTATGCACAAACAATGAATCATGGAACACTATATCAAAAACTAATGATGTAATGTATGGGGATTAACATAACAATAAAAAAATTAAAAAAAAAATAAAGGAGTTTCTATCTCTGCTCAGCTTTTCCTTACCCTCGAATGAGTCTTCTCATCATTCAGTCAAATCTAGGCATTTCAACCAACATATACTTTACAAACTGGGCCAGAGAAATTGTTTACATGAATATCTGATCATGGTAGCATCTCTCCATCACCACCACTAACCCTACCTTTTGACTATTTAAGCATATGAAAAGTAGAAGAAATAATATGATGAGTTGCCATAAATCTATCACTCAGCTTTAGAAATTATAGCCATTTGCCAACTTTGTCTGTAACCTCCATCCTCTGCACTTTTTTTTTTTTTAACCGGAGAATTTTAAAGCAAATTCCCACTGTTTCCCTTCTAGGTTCTCTGGCTGGCCTAATAGTTAAATTGACATAAGACAGGTTACTAGGAAAAAACAAATTTAATTTCGCATGTGGGGAAGCCCCACAAAGACATGAGAGGCTCCCTTGGAGGTCAGGTAATTGAGGCTTATCTACTCTCCTGAGCTGAGGAGAAGGAGGCAGGGGTCTGGAGTCTCAAAGGGGAAGGAAGATAGTTCACAAGAAGATGAGAAGAGCCGATGTTTGGTAAACATGCCATGCAGATAAGTCTTTCTGATGCAAAAAGTTGTTTTCGGTAATAGGTCTGTTCCTGGTACAGGTGCCCTGTGTACGGTCTTTTAGGCCGTAAGAGGGAGGCAGAAAGCTCTTCCTGAGTCTGGCTGGCCTTGATTGTCTTGAGCGCTAAGTAATCCACATGCCAAAGTGGGACATTCTGGGACTGCCCAGCCTGAACACCCTCCCCCAAAACTTGAGCTATTGACCACCACCCTAATTAGGCATTGAATATTTTGTTCCAGAGAAGAAATACAATGGGCAAATTTTCCCCAAGTTCTCACTTTGAAATTAGGAAGATTTTGATATTTCTTTTCAACAGAGGATTATATCCTTTCATGTGATTCTAATCACCCCCCCCCCTTCAGGGCCAATGACATGACATTCTGCTGTGTTCTCAGAAGACAGCAAATATTGCAGATATAGATAGGCCATAATAAATTACCAAACTCAAATGCAATTCGACATACGCAGGGCACCCAGTCACACTCAACTGCGTCCCCACATCTTGATGTGGTATATGATGACTCTGGAGCAAGTTTTCTTGAAACAATTAACTAATCTGTTCATTTGTTTCCAGTTTATCCTAATTACAAAGCAACATTACATGCTTTAGCCCAAACAGCAAACAACAGTATTAATGAGAGGATAATTCCTACAATTTGGGGAAGATTGTACAAACAAGTCGGAATGCCTGCTAAAATCACCACTCATGTTCAAACACACTTCATCAGACTTATCAAAACAGCAAATCAAGCTACTACTTAAAAATAGTTCAGTTCAAGCAGCCATACTCATCAGAATATTCATTCGCTTTGAAGAAGAACACTCAGTGAAATAGCTTTTAATCAGTTCTAGGACACTCTAACCTCGGGGGTTCTGGGCAAGTGATGTCTTTATTGTGCTTCCATGAGATCACTGAGCTTCCCAATTGAATTTGAAATCCATTTGCTGCACAAGGATGTGTAAAGATCAAATGCCAGGTAATGTCCTCAGCCAAGAACAATTAGCAAACTCAGTTCTTTCCCACCTCTTTTATCAAAGAGAATCTTTGGTCTGCTTTAAGGGATATGTTCGGTCTCTATTACAATCACTTGGGCACTTCAGGGGGGAAATTCTAAATGCTCAGAATTCCGTAAGAATGAGCAACCTACACAGAGTTCATGACAAGGAACCAGACCCAACCAGCATTTCCATGAACAGATATATTAAATAGGTTCTCGCACACGCACGCACGCACACACATGCACAAATGGGCTCATAAAGAATAACTTCCGCGATCATAACAAAATTGATATACCTATATTAAACATCGAAATTAACAAAACAGAAAAAAACAAAGCCATATGCCAAGCCCATGGTCTGAATCTGGTCCACCACCTATTTTTTTTTAATATTTTAAATAAAGCTTTATTATAATACAGCCATGCTCATTCACTTATGTACCCAAGACCCCATCTGATGGCAGAGCTGAATAGTTGAGGTAGAGCCTGTCCAGCTTACAAAGCCTAAAATATTTACTATCTGGCTCTTTATAGAAAAGTCTGCCAGATCCTCGACTAGACATATGAGGCTCAGAAGAGAAGATATAAATTATAAATTGGCTTCAGGTCTACAGAGGGGATAAAAAGAGACATGAGAAATTAAGAGAGCAGTGATATTGTTTGCTGAATGCAGAGATCTGTGTTTTTAAGGACAGTGAAGGCATCCCTTAGCAGGGAGACTTCAGATTTTCAAAAGATATTTCAAAATCTCCCACTCTCTTCCCCCCACTGCATCGGGGAGCTTCATCCACATGAATTTGTCCGAAGCCCCTAGCACCTTTCCTAACTTCTTGCCAGGCATTCTCGTCACATTCTGGGGCTGACAATTTGGTGATTTGCTCTCCAACTCTTCTTTCCTTACTTGGCTTCTCCGATTTGGCATCTTTTCTGCTATTGACTCAGTTTCCCCTCTCCGCAGGATCCTGACTCCAGTTTCAGTCTGTGCACCAGGTTTTGGTCACCAGCCTGAGAATGCTCTCGTTCTTGACCTTGGCCCGCCCTTGGCATCTTGGTGCAGAGAGCTCAGATGGTCACCACCACACCGTGAGAGTCCACACCAAACACCAATTACATAGACATGTTTTTCAGTGTATTTTTTAAAAAAGAAGCCTAAGTGCCTCCCCTGGCTAACCATGTCCTGATGGCAAACACAGCAATCTTCTCCCATCTAGAGCTTGCACACTATGCCTGTCTATGTGTAGCCAACAACCACATAATATTCAAAAGAAGATGGGAGATGGCTAAGGGACAGAGTCTAGCCGTGTGGAGTAACCTTCAAACTCAATGCCTACACATGATTCAGTGACAAATCATCCTGTTTGAGACGTGCTGTAACTTTACAGACATTACGCTGTTGTTGTTCAGACTCCCTCCTTCAGCCTTTCACTTACAACTCTCAAAACCTCTTGTTTGGGGATTACACACTCCTCCCTTGCCCTAACATTTCCCCATCTTGGTTTTCTCTTGAAGCGTAAATTATTGACGCCATAAACCATTTACTTATAGAAGCCCTAACTTCTTCACCATACATCTTGAGAAAACAAGTCTTTCCAGCCCCTGATACTTTAGGAAAGAGGAAAATCGTGGGCTCAAATCCCTCTGCAACATCTCCCTTCCTCCTCTCTCATAGAGGACTGCATACAAAACCCTTGAACACCCCACTTTACAAACAATTCAAGAAATTTTCAAGGATGATTCTGATACTACGTGATTTTTTTCCCATTTATGATTACTGGCTTCACAACCTCCCCAGTGTAAGGGGAAACAGCATTATTTCTCTCCTGAGAACACACGTGCTCCCTGAATCCGTCGCCATGAGACCGTACAGTTGATGAGAGCAGGGTGGTAGCATGCTCCCAACAGCTCTCATAGTGCCTGGCGCATATCAGGTGTTCAAAAAAATGCATATACAACCAATGAATAAATGTAGTAGGAACCAAAATGGATGATTTGGCTTCAGAGCTAAGATGCAGAAAGAACATGGATCAACTCTAATGCCCGTTGGTAAAGCAGTGGCTGAAGAAACTGGGCATTGCTCACAGAATAGAATGTGTAGCTATTTAAAGAAATGGGAGATATATAATAGGTCTGCATAATAATAAACCACAGAGAAGAAATAAGTCACATATACATATATATTATTACTTCTCCTAGGTCTATTATTGAGTGGGGGAAAAAAATAAGTTCCAGAACAACATGAATGGCATGATATCATGTATATAGACAAAAAAAAAAATTTAGTTCTATATAATTTCTTTGCATATGTGTATGTACACAGATAATATCTAGAAGTGTATTCTTAACAATAGTTACCTCTAAGGAGGGGTAGAGTGGGTCAAAGGAGACTTTAGTCTTATATGTAATGTTTTATTTGTTGTAGAGAGAACATATGTCTTTCTTAGGCAATTAAAATCACTTTTTTTTTAAGTAGACTCCGTGCCCAGCATGGAGCCTAGCTTGGGGCTTGAACTCACAACCCTGAGATCAAGACTTGAGCTGAGATCAAGAGTTGGACACTTAACCAACTGAGCCACCCAGGTGCTCCCAAAATCACTTTTTAAAAAGCAGTGAATGGAAACAGCTTCAGTAGAATAGATATTATTTCTTCGTTTTGTAGAATTCCCCTGGGATGCTCTGGCCTCAAGAAGTTAAAAATAGAGCTACCCTATGACCCAGCAATTGCACTACTGGGTATTTACCCCAAAGATACAGCTGTAGTGAAAAGAAGGGGCACCTGCACCCCAGTGTTCATAGCAGCAATGTCCGCAATAGCCAAACTGTGGAAGGAGCCGAGATGTCCTTCAACAGATGAATGGATAAATAAGATATGGTTCATATATACAATGGAATATTACTCGGCCATCGAAAGGATGAATACCCACCATTTACACCGACATGGATGGAACTGGAGGGTATTATGCTAAGTGAAGTAAGTCAATCAGAGAAAGACAATTATCATATGACTTATATGTGGGATATAAGAAATAGCACAGAGGATCATAGGGGAAGGGAGGGAAAACCGAATGGGAAGAAATCAGAGAGGGAGACAAACCATGAAAGATTCTTGACTCCGAGAAACAAACTGAGGGTTGAGGAAGGAAGGTCGGTGGGGGGATCGGGTAACTGGGTGATGGGCATTAGGGGGTGATGTGATGAGCACTGGGTGTTTTATGCAACTAATGAATCATTGAACACTACATCTGAAACTAATGATGTACTATATGTTGGCTACTGAATTTAAATTTTAAAAAATTAAATAATTAATAAAATAAAATAAAATAAAAAGTAGTGAGCGGGAGGTGATCACACAGGCCTATCTGGTTCCACTCCATCAGCAGCAGCCTTGCTATCAATAAGCAAAGACAGAGCTGCCCCATAGAAAGCCCGTCTCTATTCTCAGCCTTCCCAGAGCCCCTCCAATCTTTTTCTCCTGCTCATTCATTCTTCCCAAGCCTCTTGCTCTGCCGTCTCTATTCTCAGCCTTCCCAGAGCCCCTCCAATCTTTTCCTCCTGCTCATTCATTCTTCCCAAGCCTCTTGCTCTGTCAGGTGTCTCTCATTCCCATCCCACTGACTCATGCCAGCTCCCAACCCCCTCTTTCCGCCTACCCCTATCTCTCGGCACCCATTCTCAGGATCCCAGCACCCAACCCTGCAAACCTCCTGGAGGCCACTAATCCACTAGTGGCCTCCTGGAGGCCACTAATCCAGGAGGTAGGGGAAGGTGGGTATGGTTCTAACAATATGATACACGTGGTGAGACCAAAATGTGGGCAACGGTGATTTGCTAAAATATAAACATTTTATTTTTATTTATTTATTTTATTATTTTTTTAAAATTTTTATTTTATAAATTTTTATTTTATAAATTTTTAAAATTATTTTTATTAAATTTTATTTTCTTTATTTTATTATTTTATTTATTTATTTATTTTATTATTTTCATGCATTATCCCACTTAATCTTTACGGCAGCCTCCTGAGGTCATTTCTATTAGCGTTCCCGCTTCATAGATGAGGAAACTGATCACAAGGTGACAAAATCAGTAATGGGGAAAGCAGGCTTTCGAATCCGGGCAGTCTCACCCCAGAGTCTTCGCCCTTACCCGTCACCATTTCACATCATCCCAGCCCCAGGAAGAAGCACAAGGGAAGGCAGGGAAGAGGTCAGATGCTCAAAGGCATCATGTGGAGCCACAGGAGAAGAGATGATTTGAAAGTTAGATTGAGGAAGAACAAAAAAATTTACACTAAGGTGTTTGGATGTTGTTTATTAGCAAGGTGGAGCCACATAAGGCTTATGAATCAGGCGGTGTTATAAATCCTGTGCTTCAGGAAGATTAACCCGGTACAACAGATTGGAGAGGAGAGACAGAAAGAGGCCATTTGGAAGTCTTCTATTAAACTAGCCCAAGCATGACGTGATAAGGGCTTAAACTTGTTGGTGGAAAGAAATAATGAGTTTGAGATTACTTAAAAAGAGCACCTTTCCTTCTGTTGTAAATTCAGTCTTTGTGGTGCAAGTCTGTATTTTTCCTTCAATAGTACAAAGAGCTCTTCCCCTCCCGCCTTCGGAATTTGCTCCATCCTCAATCCCTTCCACTGTATTCAAACTTTGTTGTGCTTAACATTAAGCTGTGGTGCAATCATATATTATGATGCCTGAGAAATATTCTCGAGGGCTCCAGAGCAAAAGTGAGTTGGTGATTCAGAGCAGGGAGCATTAAGGTTAATTGTCTAATAATTTACTAAAGTGAGTGCATCTGTAGACATTTTGATTTTCACTAATTGTGGTGTTAAACAAAGTAAACAACACTCTGTTCATATTCCAGCTGTGGAAATGTGTCAAGGAGAACCTTTCCTGTGATTTATAACCCCTTGCTTTACCCTTGAGCACAGGCCACTTGATGGGAAGTTGGAAAGACCAATGGTTTTGCAGACTCCATGGATTGGTTTAGTAAAGATTTCCCTTAATATGACTGTGAGCTAACTGTGACATTCAGAGAAACCAGGCACGAGCAATGCTAATGTGATTTGATGAGTCTTGGAGCACCTGTTGTTAGCACGGATCACCCTCTGTGCTTGGGGGAAGGTTGAAGAAGGAGGGTAGGATGGGAACACTAGAACAGGGACAGACAGAATGAAATAGTTAAGAATGGAGTCAAATCCAGACTCCATACTCAGCTTTTCCAATTACTAACTGGGTGGCCTTGAGCAAGTGAGTTAACCACTCCAAGCATCCTCCTCTTCATCTAACCAGAGACTATCAGTACTACTCTAAGAATTACTGTGTGACCGAAATGTGACACCTCATTTCTATGAGGCAGCCAAGAGTTTTGCCAACCCAACACCCTTCCCACTTCCTTCATTTTGTCTTACAAAATTGGCTTTTCTTCTCCTCTCAGTCCAAGTGTTTTAAATGGGGACTGAGTCCCCATCTCTGGCTTCAAAGACAGACATGTGACCTCACCTTGGCCACAGTTAATCAGTTTAAGGGTGCACACATCACCCAAGACCAATCAAGCCAAATAAGGTCCAACTCAAGTTACTTTATTTTACTTTTCAATGAAAGAGGGATGTTCAGCTTAAATTACTAAAAGAATTGGACATCAGATCAGAACAGACAGCAGCCATATCACCACCGCAAGAGGAAAACCCAATTAAGGAGGCCAACCAGAGGAACACAGACCAAAACCCTGAAGGGAGGAATATTGGGTTCCTGTGACATGGAGTTCCTGGATCCAACCATGCCTGAAGCTAGAATATACTGAAACTATTTGTTTCATAAACCAGTAAATTACCTTTTGTGCTCATGAAAGTTGAGGTAAGGCTTTTGGAATTTGCAACCTGAAGAGTTCTAGTACTTTAAGTTTTTTTGGTTTTGTTTTTTTAAAAAGAGAGAGAGAGAGAGAGCATGTGAGTGAGCCGGCAGGGAGGGAGGGGCAGAGGGAGAGGGAGAGAAAGAGCATCTCAAGCAGGCTTCATGCCCAGCGTGGAGCCCAACACAGGGCTCGATCTCATGACCCTGAGATCATAACCTGAGCTGAAATCAAGAGTCAGAAGCTTAACCAACTGAACCACCCAGGTGCTCCATTTTTTTTAAGTAAAGCTTTAACATAGTTGGTGACACAGGGAAGGCACAAAAAACTACTTCTTACTATTGAAGACTCCAATATGCAGCCCAATTTGAAATCTGTATTTAGTTTCCAAATTACCAGAAGTCCATAGAAAGGGGATCCATTTCCTAGTTTCTGATGTGGTTCAAAATAAAGCAAATGTTCCTAATTTAGATCACCTCTTTGAACTAATAGAAAGGCCCAAAGATGTTTAAAGTAGTAGTAATTTGGGGGAGAATTGGGGAAGAGGGTGTATATAAAAAGAAACAAATCTCAGCCTCAGGCCCGATGCCTGGTAATCTGGAGGCCATCCTGTCCTGGTGGTGTGCCCAGCCATCGCTAGTCCAGAATTTAATCCCCTCGAGGGAGGTACTTTGTTCATTCATGCCATCACAGTATAAAGTTTTGCATATTTCACTTCTTCCCTTGCAAACTCATTCATGTTGTCAGATCTGTACAATAATCCATAGGACACACACCCTCTGACCAAGGTGGTATTTGGAGCTCCACCTTCCGGATGAGGAAGCCAAAGCTGTAAGAGACTCAGTGACACGACAAAGTCTCATGACATGCCCCAATCATCTGCCCAACTGTTTGCTCACCATTTCCCCTGAGACAACTATTAACCTTTTGGAATCTCTTGTCCTTCATCCCTAACAGAACCAGGATAACAGGCCCCACCTCACCAGTGACTGAAGGTTTAAATGTGATGATGAATACAAGCACAGCTAACACCAAGCGTGGGACAAAGGAAGAGTCTGGCAAATGTGCATTAAGTTGGAATCTGTGGGCACAAATCAAACTCCTCAGAGGAAAAAATATCGACTGGGAAGTTCTGCCCAGAAGACTCATGCAGCACACTAGAAGTGTGTCAAGAATATTCCAGGTGGTCTGTTTGTATTAGCAAAAAAATCAAAAGCCATCCAAAGAGCAGCCCATAGACAGACGTGGCCATGTAAAGCACACCTCCACAAGACAGAATTCTACCTAGCAATTAAACAAAAAGGTATGCAATACAATAAGCCCCGACACAGCAAGATCTAGAAGACGTATTTCTGAGCAAGGAAAAAAAAAAAGGGTGACAATTATATGTGTAAAAGAATAAAACAATATATATTTGCAAAGGATATACATGTCTCCTTCCAAACACTATACATGGAAATGCACATAAAGAGAGGTTCGCAAGGACACACAAAACCTATGGGACAAGTACTGAATTAAGTGCAAGGGTCAGAAACTAGTCACATCTACTGTGTTTCCATTTTTAACAATGAAAATGTGATCATGAATTACTGATGCAATTAAAAATTAACAATAAGGAAACACTTGAGGCAGTTGAAAGTAACCTCGGATTGCTTCTAGCTAAAAGTTACCTGCTTGATCTACACAGTGCTGAAATAAACAAGAATAAATAGGAAAAAGACACATCCAACCACTTACTGGGATAGAAAACAAAGGGGTGAGAAATAAGCTGATGGAGACCGAATTCTTCTTGCTTTAAAATTGTTATTTTATTATTGTTATTGTTATTGTTATTATTTCTTCTAACTGGCTGTATTCCACATACACAGTACAATTATCTTTCCTCAAAATATCATCACTCAGTTGAATGATCTTGCCACATGAAAAACAAGTTTGGCACAATCATTGCATATTGTTGGGAAATTATCATCAACTTTCTTTTCTCTCCAAAAAAAATTCACAATGACACTGATGAGTTCTGTTGTTCTTCATCTAATACCTTCACCCAGTATAAATCCATAATCTGCACGAAGTCCTTGAAGTGTGACATTAATGGAGGAAATATCCTTATTGGAGTGCTGCATCCAAAATACGATTCTGCTGGACTCAGCCCGCGTGGACAAGCGCACGTTCCGTCGGCTCCGCCCAAGCAAGGTGCTCTCGCGGCCTGGCCGCACATCCTGCCGTGCAGTACATGAGTTTCTACTCTCATACAGCCCGCTTCTAGAACCCTGAAGCACAGGGGCCAGTTTGCAGAAGTGGTATCAAGCCCACATGACAGTCTCTTCTCTCCACTTGGCTGACTTGGCCCATTTCTACTGGCTTTTGGCTACATACATGTCTTTCTTTAGTCCAGATCTGCTTTTCCAAGTCTTAGGTTCATATGCCCACAGCTTTTTTACTTTGATGACTCATCTGCATCTCAAACTTAACATGTCCAAAATGAAAACAGTGATTTTTCTCTCCTAAGTCTCTCCTGGTCTCCCCCAATCTTAGTAAGTGACCCCAACATCCAAAAGGTAGCAATGTGAGAGTCATGTCTGGCTTCACCATGTCCCCGAATCTATTGGCCATATTCAGAAGCCCTGCTGGTTTGACCTCCAAAGTGTCTCTCAGATCCACCTGCTTCCCTTCTCCTAAATTACTATCACCAACCTGAGACGAGCACCATTGCCTGTCACCTGGTCGAGGGCCGCACCTCTACTTGCTAGATGGGATGCTGCCTGGTTCATGAATCATTGAATAGAGCCAAGTAGATCTTCAAATTCAAAATAAAACAAAACAAACAGGATCACTCCTCTGCTCTTAATCCCTTCAGAGGCTTTGCACTACACCTAGATTAACACCTCAGCTCCTCCCTGGAGGCAACAGGACTAGAGCCTGCGTAAAGCCCAGACCGTTCCCTGACGTCAGCACACTTTAATCCATCCTGTTCTAGAAAACCATCTCCTTCCCACCACATTTCCTTTCCCCTGGATTTTTACATCCCTGCTCCTTTTCACCCTTAAATATCACCTCCACACAGGGCCTTCCACCACCACCCCCTCTAAGCTCAGCCCTGCCTGCTGGAACAACCACTGTGCTTCCTTCGTGGCACCAGTCATCGGCTTTATTTACCCTATCCCTGTGTTTATTTGCTCATTAGCAGGAATCTTTTCTAGCTTACATATGGCTGTAGACCCACTGCCAACCTCAAGGCCTGACACACAGTTGAGATGCAAATAATCATTTGTGGAATAAATGACTCAGAAACACATGTATGGGGTTCTGTGCTATATGTTCAACACTTTGATGGGGCGGGGGTGGGGGGGACTTTATAAAAGGCATGGAATTGAATGCCTAAGCTCTGCCCTGAAGTATGGTGTACTCTATTGAAGAGACAGAATCTATACCACGACAAGGTGAAACTAACAATATAAGCCAGTAGGTGCTTGAAGATTCAACTGAAGTATTAACTTGTATGCATTCAGTCACGTGGAGTTGGCCAGGTGAACTTCCCGTGGAAGCAGGCCAACCAAATGGGAGACTTAGGAATAAAAGGTGTAAAGTCACAAAAGTTGGAGAAGTGAGAAATAACGAGCTCTGGGGTATTCAGGAACAGTTTTATAGGGGAGGCTGGATTTATACCAACCTAAGATGGGTCGGAATTAGTTGCAACCACCCAAAACCACCTCGCGCTATAGCCTGATGGTCCTGGAGGGATGTAAAAAAACAAGGAGGCCATTCACCTGCCAAATAGCAAGACATTTTACTCTCTCTCCAGTATCTCCCATACCAAAGAGTTCTGGCAATTTCCTAAGTCAACTCAGAACTGGAACGAGACGTTGTCCAAGATCCCTTTGGTTCCCAAACTCCCAAGTCCACGCCTCCATGTCCCCTCCCCTCCCAACCCAGTCCCTGCCTCACTTGTGGGATTTTCTTGAGGCTGAAGAGAGAGATGGAAACCCTTGCCTGAGAAAGTCTGCTACCATCTATGCCCTTTCTCTGAAAGGTTCTCCTCTCCCATTTTGTCCTTGTTAGCTCTAGTCATTTTTGGATCATTGGCATCTTTCCATAAGCAGTGACAATTCGGGACGTTGCAAGACAACTCATGCCCTACGCTAAGCCTCAGGAATCTTATCGGCTACAGGCTGATGCATGTTCTTCATGTTCCTCACCTTATTTACCTAGGGCTGTGACTGGTCCAAGGCCCAAGGCCTTGCCTAACAAATGTATCCTCATGCAAATTAACTTGAAAGGAATGGGAAAAAAATAAAGAAGCAATGCAAATGTTTAGCCACTCAAATTTTTCTGTCTTAAAAATAACTCCAGGAACAAATGGGGGAGGGAGCAAAGTTCAAATGTTCTCTATCTATTCTGAGTCCACGTCTAATGTTCTTTTCATACTAGACCTTTATGCGATTAATAAGAACAGAGATCAAGAAATTGAGGGGCATTCCAAATGAAGGGAGGGAGAAAATTTGGATCGAATGAGAAAGCTCTATGTTTGGTGTGCTCGAAAGAAGCTAAGGGGCAAGGCTGGCTCCAAAATTTCCATACAGGGAAACTGGGAGGATGACAATTTGTTTGGAAGGGTGTACAAGAGGAATGGACGTAATCTGTGTCTGCATGGCAAGCACGCTGCTGTAACTAGGACCATTTGCTTATTTAGGCTGGCAGGACTGTGGGAAATTACAGAAGAGGCTGAATTTCCCTCTAGCCACCTCCTGGCACTACCAATGATGAAGAGACAAGAGACAGGTGTAACCAAACTGAAGATGCCCACTGGAGTAGTGTGAAGGGAGGGCTGGAGAGCCCAGCTAGAGGACAAGAACAGATGAAAGCCTGGGATGTGCTGGTAACAGTGGGAAGGAGAGGGAAGATACAGGATGCCTTCCAGGGGGGGGAATTCAACAAGATGCGGTGACTGGATGCATTTTGGGGATGATGGAGATGAGCGAGGCAGAAATTCTCCAAGGTTGCAGGCTTGGCAGGCTGAGCGTGTCTCAGGCAAGTCAGGAGGAGATATGGGTTTGGGGAGCACAATGATGAATTTGTTTCTCCATCTGCTAAATTTGCGGTAACAGCAGGATACACAGGTGAAAATGTCCAGTATGTTATTGGAGATATAGGAGCCAGGTCCAATAGAGTGCCTGGTATTCGTTAAAACAGCATGGGCTGAAAAACTCGCCTAAAATACACAGATACTGCAGTGCTTTGCTGAAGCCTCGGAAGCCTGTGAATTGTCTCTACTCAGTTCTTCGTGATGCCCAGAATTATAGATATATAAACCCCCCCAAGGCCAATGATACCCAGATCTTTCTAAACAGATAGCTCCGAGAGCAAAGATTCACAGGTCGGGAAATGTATAGGAAATCCTCCAGTTTGGTCTGGATTTGGGACATTTGCTTCCTACCTGTATGATGCTTCTGCCTCTGGCTTATGTTTGTATGTATGTGTCTTATCTTATGTGTCTGTATATTCTTTATGATTCTGACCGTATCTGGCTACCACTACATATCCATCCAACTTGGCGCCTGTATACTGTTATTAATTTCTCACCTTTTTGTAAATCAGTAGTGGTTTCTTTTTTTTTCCTAAATAAATTTAATTTACAAAGCAGTACTACTATAAGTGAGAAAATAGCATCATTTGTTATAAATAGAATATAATTGTAAAAATAGAGCTAATGAGGAGAAAGACATTGAATTTAGCTGCCCGCTAGCTTTTGTGATAGACATTTGTCATTTTTCTAGCATATACAGCCTCTGAAAGTTCTTCCGTTGTGGGGAAGTCCAAACTGTAGGGTCTTGACATCCACAGTGGGTGCTGAAGAAGCTTATGGAGAGCTCGGTCGTCCCATCTCCTGGCAAATGACTTGGACTTGACCAGTCAGATGCTCTGGCTCATGACTTTGAAACTTAAAAGGAAAGAATCAAGGACAAAGGGACAGTCATAATGAATCCACACTGAGGCACCCAAAAAGGGCACTTGGTACATTGCAAATATCATCCACATGCCCGTGCAGCTTGTTTTCATGGCATGTTCTTACTTAATTTCTCAGATTTCCTAGACTTCCTTTGGTTGCAGATAGAATGAGCTGAAAAGTGTCCTGCCCCCCCCATAATCATGTCCACTCAGAACCTCAGAATATTCTGTTATTTGGGAATATGACCTTGCAGATTAATTAGTTAGTTTCATCTCCAGATGAAATCCTGGATCTGGGGTGGGCTCTAAATCCAATGATTGGCATCCTTCTAAGAAGAGAGAAGAAACAGACTCGCAGAGGAGAAGACAATGTGAAGGTGGGGGCAGAGACTGGAGTGATGGGTTGACAAGCTAAGGAATGGCAGAAGCTGGACAAGGCAAGAAAGAGTTCTCCCTTGGAGGCTTTGGAGGGAACGTGACCCTGCTGCCACCTTGATTTCAGACTTCTAGCATCCACAACAATAACAGAATAAATTTCTGTTGTTTTAAGCCCCCAAGTTTACAGCAGGCCTAGCAAACTAATACACTGGGTTTGGGGACATCTCTTCTGATTACATGGATTTCCTTATATCTGAGCTACGCCTTGGATGAACACATCTACTCATCCTGCTGGTAATTAGCATTTTCTGGCCTTGGGCTCTCGTCTTCTGGGAGCTACCCAATTTATTTCCTTAAGTGGCTTCTGTTGTTTGCAACCAAGAACCAGGTTGAAATGTCTATCAAAGTGTGTAAGCCTGAGATCCATTTTTTGCTGAAATAAAAGCAAGAGTTAAAGAGCGGTTGCGGTATAATAGCACCAAATTGAGACTTTCTCCTTGGGGCAATTGGAAAGACTGAAAGCATTTGAAAAGTAAATCTGTGATTTAATGTTATTTGATGCCACATCTCTTTACTGCCTGAAGTCACCTAATATAACACTCATGATATGTCTCACATCCTGGGAAATACCAATTTAGTAAAATGTCCAAACTTCACAAATAGAGAGATTGAATCTTGGTAAGGCAAAATAAAAGGACTTGCCTACAATCCTACAGAGAAGCCAATAGAAGAGCCACGTCCATGACCTGTTCTATATTTTCTCATTCGACACCCCCCACACACTTTAACTATACATCTCTTCTTAGGGTTTGTGTTCACCATATCGCCAGCTTCAGTAAACTTTATGCTTTACCATCTGCCCTTCACGCAAATATAGCAAGGATGCACCTTGCTCTGGACAACTCCATAATATGCCCCAGCTACCTTGCCCTGGCCTCCTGTTTCCCTCATTACCACCACCCACTGGGGTGCTTTTCAAATGCAAACCAACCAACCTAGAGTCTCTAACCCCCTTGCTCATCGGGCTCTCACACTCCAGGCCACTATGCACCTGCCCTCATCATCCCAGGGCCGGGTACCAGACAACCAGGGACAGCCCCCATACCCCAGAGCCCCCCAAGATCATTCAAACCAGCCAGTCCTAACCCGTTTATCCTGCCACGCCTGCTCCCTCCCTCAGAAACCACAAGAAAGGCTCTTGCCACACTTTCCCCCTTTTTCTTCTGCCTCTGACCAGCCTCAGTGCTTCCCAGTGTGGCTCCCTCCTCCTGGGGCCTGTGAGTAACAAACTGTCTTTCAATGCAGTCATCTCCTGATTTGTTGGCCTTGACTATATCTCACATTTTCTCATCATATCCTATATTTTAAGACAAGACTCTCAAGAAGGAAGTGTATGCCTTCAGCCGCCATAACTGGGACAATTGCAAAAACCCTGAACAGCATTGGGATCTAGCATGATGACACTGACTTCTTTTACTATTGTTCCATTTTCATAGGAGATAAAGAACAGCTGGTACTTTCTTCACACATCCTGCTTTAGTACTGAAGTAAGAGCTTGAGAGGGAAGCAGCATAACTCTGGAGGTAGCCCGTGTGGCTTAAACCCAACCTTCACGACTAACTGGTTGTGGCATCTTGGTCAGCAATTAACCCCCCTAGCTCTATTCTTCCCGTCTGTAAAATATCAGTACAGCCCTCATTCTTATGAGGGTTCTTATGAGGACTGCAGGACCCCATGTAATTAAAGCACATAGTACATGCCAGGAAAGAGTAAAGAAGGGCTCACTAGACTCCTAACTAGATCGATCAGTAATTTCAAATAATGCACATCAGAAAAGATGTCCCCAAACCCCATGCTTCTGGAGGCTTGCACTTGGTGGGAACTCATTAAGTTTGTTCATTGCCGAGCAAGAACTCATCTACTTCATCAACCATTTACTGAACACCTTCAACATACCTCTGAATGCACCTCGGCCTGGCACAGACAATGAACATATAAACATAATTAAGCTCATTCTGTGCCTCCAAGTATTCCAAACCTAGTTTACTTCCAACATAGGAATCTATTAAAATTTCAAGAGAGAATTCCCTTGACTCAAATAAAATCTTAACTTTCCAATAGAAAAAAAAAAAAAAACACAAAACTGATTTCATTGGGTTTTATCTTATCTACTCACCCAGAAATCATGAGTTGTTAATGGCTCATGAGAAAGCACTACGGCCCATGTCACTGGAACTATAGAAATCATGGGGACCGAGTAACAGCACAACTACCGTATGCCCAGTCAAAGGTTCCAATAACTCAGGATAACTCTGTAATGGCTTAACACCCAGGTCAGAAAAGAAAGGCTATTTTCCTGGAACATTTTACAGAAGCATTCTTCAAAAGTGATTCATTCTTGGTTGGAACTCTTTGGCATGTTTGGGGATCATTTATCAAGTGTGTTTACAACAAAGGTCTCTCTCCAAACTTAGGATGTGTGAAAACAGCCCTTAACACAATAAAAATAATTCTAACCACCAAAGTAAGCAGACAGAGACTCTGGACAGTCAGCTACAGGTCAAAGCAGACAAAGTGAACATGAAATGGGGCTTATGCCAGGCTTCAGGGATGATCTTGTTCTTCAAAGAAGAACTACTACTCGCTCCCTGCTGCTGAAAATTCCACCATTAGGGCACCATGACAGCTCTTTCAGCAGTCTGTTTTGACCCTAATTAAAATGCAAAATACTGGGGCGCCTGGGTGGCTCAGTCGGTTAAGCATCTGCCTTCAGCTCAGCTCGTGATCCCAGGGTCCTGGGATCGAGCCCCGCATCGGGCTCCCTGCTCAGTGGGAAGCTTGTTTTTCCCTCTCCCTCTCCCGCTCCCCTTGCTTGTGCTCGTGCTCTCTCTCTCTAATAACTAAATAAAATCTTAAAAAATAATAATACAAAATGCAAAATACAAAGCCTGCTGTTGAGAGACAATGCCCTGTGAGTCTCCTGCATTTCTTCAAGTCTTGTGACTGCCATTGTAATAGGCTATTCTTTCAAGAATTGTGTACAGCATTTGGAAGAGAGGGATGGTGTCTCCTTAGAGAGCAATGGGCAAGTTTCCTGCTCAAAGTAAGAAAGCTAAAATGTCTCTTTCCAGGGCAAAGGGCAGAAACTGTCCATTATAAAAGATTTGGGTTCCTAAACTTAAGAATTCTCTCTTGTAACCCAACCGATACTCCGCTGCATGTGCAGGCATCCCCTGGCCCTCTCTCTGGTACCCTGTGCGAACTTGCACTTGGAGAGCAAGCACCAATGCTGAAACTCTGGCCTCCTACCATTGCTCTAAGTAGTAACCTGTCTGTCTCTGATCCAGGACTCTCGTGTCTTCAACAACATCTGTAAACTGTAAAGTCCTTAACACCTGCTGTCTCATTAATGTTCCTTTATCAGTTGGAAGTTGGCTTTCAGGGCTTCTCCATCAGCCCCTCCTCACATTTAGAGTATAAATAAAATGATAGGTTTGCTATATGGCTAAGGCTTCGGGGCAAGTCACCTCAAGTCCTTTTGGGGGCAAGCTTCCCCCTAAATCCCTCCCATATAGAAACTCATGGGGGCCACCATTCCATGTAACTCAGCTACCCCAAACTGGGAGAATTTTGAGAATGCTGAAGACCTAGCAATCAGGAGAGAAGAAGCAGAGAATGAAAAGGGACAGAAATTATTCCAATTCTTGGCAATTGTGTCAAAAGCCACCCTGCCAGATATTATTATTTAATTCAAAGTTGTGATCGAATCCAAAACTCAGTTCACGAATGCATCTTTAGTAAGAGTAAAGAATAAAGAACAGCTCAAAATCTTTTGTATCCTATTATTGTTTATTTCAGACCAGTCTAATTATCAAAATTAATTATCATGCTTACATATTCCATTGGAACACCGGGGCTGCCAAACTGCAATGCACTGATGAAATCCAGCTCCCTGCCTATTTTTATAAATAAAGTTTTATTAGAACACAGCACACCCATTCATTCATCATTGGTTATGGCCGCTTTTGTGCTACAGTGCAGAAGGGAGTAGTCGACGCAAAGACCAGATGGTCTCTGGTCCTAACGTATTTGCTGCCTGACCCTTCACAGAAAAAGCCTGCTGACCCCTGGTAGACCCTACCTTTCTTTCAGTCACCCTTCTGCCTGAGTTACCTCCCCGAACAACAAAGCTGACCCTCCTTACTGAAGTCTTCTGGTGCCTTACAGGATGAAAGCAGACTCCCCGCTCTGCGCACGGCCCTCACTACCCGAGCCCAACCTTCCTCTCTGACTTCATCTGCCCTCACACACCCCTCACTTCTACATCCCCAACACCCCAATCTTTCCCGCTGTCCTAGGGTCTTCTAGGTCCGCCCCCAGCTCTGTACGTTTGCAGACAATATCCCTCTGCCTAGAATTTTCTTTATCAGAGCAAACTTCTCACCCCACTCCCTTTTAGCTTTTACAGAAACCCATCCACCTCAGGTCTCAAGCAGAGTGTGCTGTTCCATCCTGTGTCCCACTCGCATCTCTGCTGGGCAGGAGCCCTGGGGTGGCGTACGGGCTGGGCACACACCTCTCCCCTGCCGCTGTGAGGTCGAGCCAGAGGTCGCTCCCCACATCACCTCCTCCTCCTCGTGCCCAGCCTCCAATCACTCCCGTTCTCTAGCTGTCCCTCGTGTCCTGCCTCGTGGCCACTGCAGCTGCTCCTCCTGCTTCCCAACTTCCACACATCACCCCTCCAGAAAGGCCTTTCCTCACCACCCTCTCTGACCCCCCCCCCCCCCGCCCCTGCCCACACCTACATTCCAGCAAAAAACTCTATTTCTTTCTTAGGAATTACCATAAGGCCTAATGAACTTGTTCATCTTCTCATCTAGTTGGTTTTTCTCTGTCTCTTTTCACTAAAATAGAAGATCTGCAAAGGCAAGAGACCTGTCTTGGGTGTGGACATTTCCCCAGTGCCTCACATTGTCTGGATTCGATATACATCTGTTGGTGGAGCAGACAAATGTCTCTCACTGCCTACATAGAGGCTTAACCAGAGGGCCGGAGCTGCTGGTCAGGGAAGCGGGACCAAGTCTGTGAAGCTGAAAAGGTTCACTTTCACACCTCGAGGACATCGAGTTGGCAGAATGCAGTGCTTCTCAACCTTGGCTGCACACTGTAATCAAATGAGCAACTAATAAACAAACAAACAAACAAGCACTGATGCCCTCCCCCTCTCCCTAGAGATTAGAATTAAATTGACATTGAATTTTAGAAAGCGTTCCAGGTGATTATAATGTGCAGCAGAGGGTAGGTGCCCCTTTACCTTGCTTGGTATGCAGGAAAGAGAACAGACCCCCTGGCACTGGGATTAGAGAGGCTTATGTTACACAAATGAGAGAGAGAAACCCAGGCAGAAGGGGAGGAAGGAAGCCAGGCCATGTGTGGCCCCACGACGGGAGGATGAGAGTGTTTCAGGAGTCAAAGGCCATGACTAGCCCATCTCTGGGCACCTGTGGGTAAAGACAGGCGGAAAGACGGACAGACACAGAGATTGGACTGAAAGTAATACCGACGGCCGACAAACACACAGAAGTATACGCAACATCACAGCGATCACAAAGTCAGCAAGCAGGTTGTCCTTTTTTTTCTATCCAGTTGGAAATTTAAAAAACAATTAATTTTTTTTTATTGTAAAATTTTGAACACTGCTGCATAATACTAGCAATACCCAGTGCTGGTGGAGATGTGAAGAGACAGACACCCACAATCAGTGACCTTCCTGAATTAGGTCTGGAAGGCGACCACTGAGACCCCACTTAATGGAAACATGGTGTGACCCCCAAGATCCCTCCGTGGTACCAATTCCCTGGCTCCAGGCACACTGGCCTTGTGTGTTTAGCTCCGGCCACACTGGCTTCTGGGCTATTTCCTGAAGAATCAAGGTCCTTGCGGCTCACACCCTGGGACTTAGATATTAGCGGTTCCCTCCACCTGGAACATCACACGAAGACGTGCCTTTCCTTTAGAGACACCTCCCCTGACCAGGCCACCTACAGGGAGCACCACCGCCCCCCATCCCTGGCCCCTGACAGGTCCTTATTTCACTTTGTCCCACTGATCACTACTCCTAGGAAGTCCTACTTATTGTCCACCCACAGCCTCAAAGACGCAGGCTCTGAGCGGGGCTCGCCTGCTGTGCCAACGGCTGGGTCCCCAGTACCCAGAACAGAGCTTGGAGCTCCCTAGGTAGTCGAGTCGTCAAACGAGTAAGCATTTTGTTGAGAGCTGCATCCTTAATACCGAGAAAACTGCATGGCACAAAATAAAAACTCCCTAACCAGATTTGCAAGGAAGGAGGGGAGGAAATAGATTCTGGATGCTTCTCTGAGTGTGAGACTCAGGAGGAGGGAAATGGAATGGTGTAGGTGCAAAAGGAAACAGGGAAAGACAGCACCAGGAGAGAAATACAGGACACAGAGCAGGGCCACGGGATGGCTACCGAAGATCAAGGCCACCATTCCATCAGGGTCCCTCGTCTCTGTGCATGAGCCTTTGACCACCAGCCGCATGCAGCTGACCCTACACAGGTCAGAGTGAACAACATCCATGTAAGGACCTCCAAAGGGCCCCACGCTTCAAGGTCTCCCTTAAGAGCCAAACACACAGGATTGAGGGAGCAAGGCCTTGCAGCCCTAGGCACCATGGTTAGCTGAGAACTGACACCTGGCGGCAGCCACCCCAACACCACCTACCCCAGCAGGGGGTCCCGCGGCAGAGCATTAAAAAGCGTGGACGCCGAGGTGACCTGGCTCTCCTCAGCAGGCAGGACAGCTTGGGCAGGTCTCTACTATCAGAGCCTCAGTTCCCTCATCTGTAAAATGGGCTAATAATGGGGCACCTGGCTGGTGCAGTCAAGTAAGCGTCAGACTCTTGATTTCGGCTGGGGTCATGATCTCAGGGTCGGGGGATCAAGCCCTGTGTCGGGCTCCACGCTCAGTGCGGAGTCTGCTTGGGGCTCTCTCTTTCTTTCTCTCTTTCAAATAAATACATCTTTAAAAATTAAAATTAAAAAATAAAATGGGCTAATAATAATTATTGTACCTCCCTTGTGGGATTGCCACGAGTGTTAAATGAATGCTTATCTGTAAAAGAGCAGAATTGTGCCTGAGACGCAGGAACCACCAAGCATGGCCACTTGGGGATGGAACCTCCGCCGCTCACCTGTCCCCCCTCCCACGACACCATGTAGTAATGAGAGCTAATCTTTATTACGGCCTCCCAATTAGCCAGCCATCACCCTAAGCCCTTCACACGCACAATTTTAGTTAACCCTGGTAAAGCCCCCGCAGGCAGTTATCATAAATAAGGAATATAGATGGAAGACTTGCCTAAGATCACACAGCTAACAAGTCTAGGGCCAGTATTTAAACTCACTCGGTTCTGGCTTTAGATCAACGTGTCAGTAAGTCAGTAAATGAAGAGACCCAAATAAAGCAATGCATTGAGAAACGGCGAGGAAGACTCTGAGTGGGAAGGGAGACATGAATGGCCCCCGTGCACCCCTCCCTGAAGACAGCTGGTTTTATGTAACAACATCCAACGTGGTTATGCACTTTTAAAAAATTAAAATTATTCCCCAGGGCACTTCAGCTTAACCTTCTCTTCAACTGCTTTATTAAGACATAATAAAACCCCCAACCTAGATATGAAAACCTTTGCAGAGATGCCTGCCTAAGTCAGCGGCTTGCGTGCACTTTGTCCTCGGCTGGCTCACCCATTTCTGTAGCTGGCACTGGGGGGGAGGTGCTAACAAAGGGAGGCCCAACCCGGCCAATGCTCATCAGGAAAAGGTGCTTTATTAGGAGAAAAAGAGAACAACCCAAGAGATGGCCCTTGCAACCAGATCCGCAATTAAAGCTGAACTGCGCAATCTTTGCGTTTAAAAGGAGATCGATGTCATCGATTGAGTCCAATGAGGCAGCCACCTATGAACGCGTTATAGATCTGACTGCTGCAAAACACAGTTTTGAACTAAAACATATAAAAATCACCGTGAGCGTTTTATGGCCAAACATAACTGGGTTACCCAATGGGGAAGCTAAAGAGTGCTCATTTTATCAAGGGAATGGGGTGCAAACACTTTGAACGAGGTCTTTGCTGGTGTTCCCTGCTCTGTAGTCCCCTCTCCGCTGCCAGTAATTTGCTGGAGGGCTGATTTAACAGGCAGGATTTGAATGGATTCTTACTCCCTTTCCTGGGGTTGCACACAGCAGTCGATTAAGTTAGTGCCAAAACCTTAAAAGACTCCAACCAAGGTAATCAGTTTAGGGGGATTTAAGCCACATGGGCTCCAGATCTGGTTTTGCAAGGCAATTGTAAATCTCCAGTCAGCTGGGTTTGAGAATGATGCCTCTTTTCACCAGAAGAAAATTTAGTGGTGACAGGAAGGCTGACGACTGGGGAGTCACCTTCCAACGTTAGCAGCATCGTTCCAGGCCGGAACCGAATTTCAGTCTTAATAGTTTTCTCTGTCTTAGGGAGGTTGAATCGCAGTAATTAATGGGTCATCCAACTCCCCAACCCCAGTGTATACCGGGGTATTTAAACATGTGAGTTGCTATAAATGATGCAGAAACAAAAATGTTAATACCCACGTTGAAACTGTTGCATAAAGATCTGTCGAAGAATTTGTGTGTTTTTGGTTTTTTTAAGGGTAGTGCAGATTTGGAAAAGGCAATCAAGCCAGGCACCAAAAGCTGCTTGGAAAATACTTATTCTCAAGCCATGATATTCCTGGCAAAGTTTTGTCTTTTTTTTTTTTAAGAGGGAGCCCCCGGGAAACCCCAGAAATGATTTTCCACGCAAAGCGCTGAAATGGAATTTCAGGTTTAACTCAGTTATATGGGGGCTTGGGGCTTTTATGTTGCTTATAGCTTCATAACATAACCTGGCAGTATTTTCATCCCATTACTAGGGTTTCCATTAAATCAGATGCTGGGAAGAAGAGAGGCCTCAGAAGAAGAACTGAAGAAAAGCACAGGCAATTTTCCTATCTCTAAACGAAAGTGAAGGGGATGAAAACCGAAATGCGGCCAGTCACGCCCAGGATCCTGGTGAACTGACCTCAAGGGTTGAAGAGCTAAACTACAAATAAAAACGAAACTAAGTAAGGAGAAAGAAGACTGTACACCGAAGAGCTAAAGCTTTGCTTTTCTTTTGTTACTTTTCAAAATATGTAAATCCATGCTTTCATTCAACAAATATTTTTGGAGCACTTACCATGTGTCTGATAGAACTCATAATACTGAGGCTAGAGCAGTGAACAACACAGACAAAAATCTCTGCCACCCTTAAGCTTACACGCTGCAGGGAAAGCTAATATGCAGGTAACAAGAGGGGCACCTGGGTGGCTCAGTCGGTTAAGCATCTGACTCTTGGTTTCGGCTCAGATCATGATCTCAGGGATCGTGAGATCGAGCCCCCACATAAGGCTCTATGTTCAGCAGGGAATCTGCTTGAGATTCTCTCCTTCTGCCCCTCCCCTCACTCACACACACGCTCTCTTGCTCTCTTTTTCAAATAAATAAGTAAATCTTTAAAAAAATATGCAGGTAACAAGGGTGGCATGTCAGTATTTAGAGAGACTCACACAGGCAGGCTTCAGCCAGCATAAATCTTTGAATTACATGAAGGTGCCCCATTCTGGGTGGATCAGTTAGAAAAAGATGTCCCTCCCTCCTCCTTCAGATACCAGGAGTGCACGAAAGGCAGAGTAGGGGCTGGATTCCAACCTCCCTCAAACTCTCTCTTTCGTGGAGAACACAACTAGTACTTGGCATCACAGAGGTTTACAGGTGGTCAGGAAAACCTTCTGGGATAAGATCTGACATGGATGAGGAAGCAAGATGTTTTGGTATCTGAGGGAACAGTGTTACAGGCAGAAGGAACGGCAGGTACAAAGGTCCTGAGGCATCATGCCCCGTGTGTCCATGGTAGAACAAAGAGGTAGGGGGCCTGGATTGGAGCAGTCATATTTCCTTCATCTGGAATTCTAATTCTAAATAAGACATAGGTTCTTTCCTTTTAGTAGGTATGAGACCTAGCTGGCTGCTGCTTTGAAGAAAGATCTTCTTTGGACACCCAGGTGGCTCAGTTGGTTAAGTGATCATGATCCCAGGGTCCTGGGATCGAGTCTCACATCGGGCTCCCTGCTCAGCGGGGAGCCTGCTTCTCCCTCCCCCTCTATCTGCTCCCCCTGCTTGTGCTCTCTCTCTCTCTGACAAATAAATAAATACAATCTTTAAAAAAAAAAAAATCTTTAATGATCAGATATTAAGTAAAAAAAAAAATAACTTTAAACTTGTGTGGTCTTGTTTCTACTTGACAGACTAGCCATCCTGATGTGATCTTGGGCATTCATTCAACAAACACATATTGAATATTTGAATATTTACTATGAACAAAGTTCTATGCCAGACGAGTAAAAACATGAACACTGTGCTCATGATGCCTACGGGCCACAGTGTGGGGGGAAAATAAACAAGCAGAAAATTGAAATAACAAACATTGTTAAGGGCCATAAGATAAACAGCGTGTGTGGACTGCAGAAAGCAGTGGGGCATGGAGGGGGTTCTGCACTTTAGACAGGAAAGGCTAGACTGATTTCTTAAGGACTAGAAGACATTCTCGAGAAGGGGGGGTGAGGGAGGCCGTCCTGGCCATACACAGGAGCAAAGGTGCTTAGCCAGGAAAAATTTTCATCTATTGGAAGAACCAAAAGAAGTCCAGGATAGCCAGAAATATGCATGAAGAGGAAAGATACTGGAATAGTCCATCAGAGCCAGACCTTGGTGGGTCTTGCAGCTTCGGGGAAGAAGCTCACAGGGCTTTGCTATGTGCAGTGGGACAGAGAGAGCCACGGAAGAGTATTAAGCAAGGGAGTAAGGCAATCTGATCTTTTCATGTTGCTACACTTGATCCTCCCTAGGGAAGAGGTTCCCAACTACCTTAGTCTGTTCAGGCTATGATAACAACAACAAAACAAAACAACAACAAAAAAACCCAAAGATGAGGTAGCTTAAACAACAGACACAGATTTCTCATAGTTCTGAGAGAAATCCAAGAGACGTCCCAAGAGCAACGTGCCAGAAGATCGGGTTCTCAGTGAAGACCCTCTTCCAGGTTAGTAGAGGGTCATTTTCTCACCATGTCCTCCCATGGCCGGGGGCAGAGAAAGAAGCCCCAATCTGACTGGGACGGTCCAACTTTACGCCTTGTGTTCCTACATAATTATGAAAAGTATCCTCTCTCACTGCCAAGAGTGTCTTGGTTTGGACAAAAATAAATAGATAAATAACATGATCCCCCCACCCCTCCCAGGAAGGACATCTCTCACCAAGTGCAATGCAGAGTTTCCCTCCAGTGTTGGAATAAGTTATTGTTTCTTTAGCTGAGCCCCAGATAAAGTAGCGGCTCACATTTAGTGGCCAAGCTGTATGAAATACATAAATCATTAAGTTCTAGAATGATTGTATGAGATACTTGAAGACGATAACATGGACTGGGAGTAAAGATGAACTTCTTCCATTATGTGCTTATTCCAGGCAGAAATGCACTCATTAGAATTTCTGGCAGTATCAGCTGCACAATTTAAATTGTTTCTCTCCCTCTCTTGGTATCTCTCTCTATCTCTCTCTCTCTCTCCTCCCCTCCCCACCCACCCCATGGAGGGGTTACAGTTGAATTCTGGTAGGAGAACTATAAATACAATGAGACCAAACCGGAGCTGTCTCACGAGGCTGTGAGATTATCCGTGAGAAACATTCAGGGGGACTCTTGTTTTTGTCATCACTATAGATTTGAACTATTTTCTTGGCTTAAATAGGAAGCAACTGCTCATCATAATTGGTACCCCTCTCTCTATTTAGATATTGGTACATGTCATTTTCTCAAACAGGATTCTTTTGGGTAAAGGCAAAGTAAAGATGGCATGGTTGAGACTATCTCAGATAAATTTGTGATTTACAAGGATGGGGGTTGGGGAGTTTGTTTGTTTGTTTGTTTTGTTGGATTTGTTGTTGTTGTTGTTGTTGGAAATGGCATGCCAAGTAAAAGAAACAGCAAGAGCAAAGAAATGGAAGAATGAGTTTGTGCGCTTCAGGAAATGGCTAGTATTTCTAGTATGGTGAGGGCAGGTGAGTCACGGAGAAGGATGGCTGCAGATAGGATTAGAATGAGCGACCGGGGCCGTTTTGCAAAGATTGTTGAACGCCGGGCTATGGAGTTTGAATTTCAACCAATGGACGTGGGGGAAACTGAAAGTTTTTAATGCAATGGAGCAACGTAATTACAATGCTTGATAAATAAAGCTGTAATAGAAAGTTAAGAGATGTAAATAGATGGTAAGATCAGAAGAAGGGACACTGGTTTGGTGGCCATGGCCATAAACGGGGAGAGAGGTAACTGACCAAACCAGGGAGAGAGGTAACTGACCAAACCATAAAGGAAGAGAACCAGAAATTAAGAGATTAACTCACTCGTTTCTCATGCAAATAGTGTTCACTGTGGCCTCCCTCCTCTCCAAGTCTCACTTTGACCCACCTTCCCATCTCATCTTGCATTTGAAGAAGAGATGACCAAATGTGATCAAAAGTGAAAGATGGAAAAGTCTAAACGTGTTTCCTCTTATCACATATATTGATACAATAATGGCTACCATGCCTCGTATGCTCTACCTGCCAAGTGCTATTATAAGTGCTTTATTTTTGTTACCTGATTTAATCCTCATGATGATTCTATGACCTATGCATGATTATTATTATTCCCATTTTGCAGATAAGAAAACTGAGGCACAGGAGATTAAGTCGCTGGCCAAGATCATGCACTGAGTAAGAGGGAGAGGTGAGTTCAACTCTGAATCCAGAACCTGCCTTCCTAATGTACCCCTTCCCACCTCCTGATATAAAGAGGTCAGTCTGGACAGCTTATTGGTGAGGGACATACATGATATTGTTGAGGGATATACATGATATAATGATATGAATGATATGGTATTCCACATCTTCAAGCAGGAAAAAAAGCTATTTTTAAGACCAAATATTACTTTTAGGAGCATAATCAATCACTATAATTTCTTTTTAAGGAATTATTTCTAGTAAATCCATTAAAAAATGGTTTGTGTTCTGCCCTGAAATGTGTTTAATTCTATTTAAGAAAGCTACAAGGAGCAAAGATGGGGAGATGGTACCGATGCTTTGTTGTCATTTTTTATTTGGCGGATAGATCTGTCCCAATACTCTGATGGTGACATCTCTCTCCCACTGACCCCTGGACAATAACTCAGATTTTCACACACCAAAATCTCTCTAATGCCAAGTGCACACTTTTCCTTCAAATCCCAGCTCTTCGCAGCACCTGTCCTTCTCCATGTTCTTAAGGCCATCAGATCTCTAGGATTCCAATGACAGCCCAGCTTTTGCGCTGTTTACAATGGCGGCCCACTCTTCTTAAAACATAAGAGTATTGGCAATAAAAATTTAAAAAAAACATATAGTATTGGCACATCACAATTGGACCTAATAAACAAGAGCAGGCTGAAAGGAATAGATGAAAAATGAACTCAGTTCTTTTCCCCCAGATGGTTCTACAAAAGCCTCCATACCACTTTTGTCTTTCTGTGCCTCGGTGTGTGTGTGTATGCACAGATACACAAATCCCAGGAGTCTCAGGACGTTCATTTTGTGTGTCTTGAAAGTTCTAATACCAAGATGTAGAGGGAGGTATGGGGTCTGGGGTGGGGAGGGCTTTTTGTTGCTACTATACTTTTTGCCAAAGCTAAAAGATTCTTAAATGGCCATATATAAGCCTCATCCTAGTATAGTGCTATAATGTTTATAATTATAAACATAATTTCCTGCCTTTCTTGCCATTCAGAACCTGAGTCAACTCATTGAGTTTAACTATGTTTCACCTTAATTTTCTGCCAACAGACTATAAGCTTCCTTTATTCATTCAAGAAACATTTATTCATCTCCTATGATGTACCAGCCTGTCTAGGACTCTAGAAGTCTAGAGGTAAGCAAAACAGATGCACATTCTGCCCTTCATGGAGCCTATAATCCAGTGGGAGGGCCAACTATAATGAAGAGAAATACACAAGTTATTACATAATTCTTCTGCAGTATGTTCTACTCTAGTGGACTTCCGTTGGTTTTGCATCTCTAGTGCCCATTCTCTCTTTACTAAAGCAGCACCTTGCTTTTCTGCTCAACCCCTCTTGGTGATATGGTGTCGTTAGGTTGACCCCACCTGCCCAGGCTCTTGGGCCACACACACATTCTAGGCTGTCAGCTTCTGTGGTTTGTCTCAAAATGAGCAGGTGGTACATGTCTATCCAGTGACAAGACTATTGTTGGAACCAGTGGAGCAGAGATGCTCTGCCGAAGACCTCCCTGAAATCTGGGCCAGGCTGAGACTGATGAACAGCTAGAAGAAAGCAGCCCAGACACTGGACACGGATCAAGTCTTCATGACACCTGAATCCAGCTGTGCCTGTCATGCGCCCCTCATCTGCTCCAATGGCTACATGAGTTACCATGTACATGAGTCAGTGAGTCCTCTTTCTTTTTTCTTTCTTCTTGCTTAAGTCAATTTGATTGGGTTTCTTTCACTTGCAATAAAAAACACCCTGATTAGGGACGCCCAGGTGGCTCAGTCAGTTAAGTGTCTGCCTTCGGCTCAGGTCATGATCTCAGGGTCCTGGCATCGGACCCTGCTTCAGGCTCCCTGCTCAGTGGGGAATCTGCTTCTCCTTCTGCCCCTCCCCATGCTGTGCACTCTCTCTCTCTCTCTCAAATAAATAGAATCTTAAAAACACCCTGATTAAACACAGCCACAAGGAGAAAGTGCAGGATAACATGAGATCAAATAACACAAGACTGGGTCTTATCCATGGTTGTGTGAAACTCTGAAGTGTGAGCAACAGCGAGCCAGCTAAGGAGGGGACAGACTTGAGGTTGGGGACCATGTCTTGGCTAATTAATGACTTCCACAGAGCATGTATTTAATACCTATCTGTGGAATGAAGAATAAAGTATGAAATACCAGTTAGTCTCTCATCCCTATTTTGACCAGCTTACGTCGGCCACAGCAATTCTGCATCACAAACCACTGACTGTTGATTCTCACAGTTTTGTGGGTCAGGGCTCCGCAAGGTGACTCTGCTGACCGCTGACCTCAGCTGAGCTTGCTCACATGTGTGCAGTCAGCCGAATGGAACTGGAATCAATGAGTAGCCTGACTCTGTCCCAATGTCCTTCATCCTCCACCTGGACCAGCAGGCCAGCCCAGGGACATCATTGTCACGGCGATGGCTGAAGTGCAAGGGGGACAGGCAAATCACAGAAGCATTTGTCAGGACTTCGATTGTACCATGCCCCTAATATTGCATTAGCCAAAGCAGATGACACAGACAGACCCAAGGACCAGGGACAGACAAATGTATTCTGCCCCTTTAGAGGAAAGGACAGTAAAGTTGCTGCACAATGCAGGAGTGCAGGGTGAAATGAAGTGTTGGAGCCATCATGCAATTGACCATGCCAGTTTGACTTTCTTAGTTCTCTCCACCTGACTTCAAGCTCAGAAAAGTTAGACGTATAGTCCAGATATTAAAAACTTAAAAGAGTTTACTTTCAGAAAATAGGTGCTTCATAAAAACAAGCAGAGAAGCTCACGGGTAAGAGATTGCTCAACAGGAATCTTCCCATAAGAAACACTAGATGTGAGACTGAATAGGCAGTAATGTCCAGCCTGTTTTCTGGAATATCTTTAGTATAATCATTTTGTAGTAGTTCCACGTAACTTTAGAGCAAATCGCATGCCTGAAATCCAACCACAGAAAACACAGTGTTTATATCATTCTGTCCTTGCCTTGTGGCAACAAGTCAGAGTTACCAGGATTCTAGCAGAGAACAGCCCATTCAAAGGAGTAAAGGAAGACAGATCAATGAGGAGACTGTTTACAAAACCGTGGGCGGAGTTTTCAGAAACAACCAAAGCTAGTGCCGCACCCACGCCGGCTCAGAAGGTGGGGTTGTGCCAACTTACAACGTACATAAAGGGACCGGTTAGCAGAACCCACAAGCTTTACTTGTTTTTTGTTTTTGTTTTTGTTCTTTTAAGGAATTTATTTAAATTATTAGAGAGACAGCACACAAGCAGTGGGGAGGGGCAGAGGGAGAGGGAGAGGGAGAAGCAGACCTCACGCTGAGCAAGGAGCACGATGCAGGGCTCGGGGCTCAATCCCAGGACCCTGAGATCATGACCTGAGCCAAAGGCAGACGCTTAACCAACTGAGCCACCCAGGTGGCCCCAAAATCTTTACTTGGGGGAGAGGCCGCCCAATGTGAGCTGTGGACAGACGGAGGAGAAAGGAAACAAAGAAAATGAACTACCCCAGTTTTTTTCTTTTTCACCCTCCAATCTCCCACAAGCACATCTCTTAGCTGTACCCGACCGGAAGCCAGAGGTGAAAGGGAGTCCAGGTGAGGCATTCTGTGGAGGTCATCATCCTGGGCACAGGGCCAAGAGAAGGGTGGAAGATTAAGCTGGCATGTCAGAGAATATCCAGGCCACTTATGTATAGTTCCAATAGAACCACTGTTCTTTGATTTATCTTCTGAAGCGGTCGAGAGTGTTAGTTACCAAACACCCCGGGCTCTCTGCCTCGTAAGTGCATGACATGATTGCACTGATCTGTCTCCGGGTATGAGTGAGGCCCAGGGGATTCTTTCCGGCCAATGAGCAGGGATGGAAGTAATGTGAGGCCCTTTGGGATCAATTACTTATTTACTAGGTCAAGACCCTTCAAGACTCTCCTTTTCCTCTGCCATAGTGACCAACAGCATTCCAGATAATGCTACTCCACCAGAAGGGGGTCCCCAAGTAAGACAATAAGTAGATTCCCCCCGCCCTGAGCCACACATCAATGGATATGTAGAATAAATGAGAAATAAATGACTATCATTTAAGCCACAGAGACTTTTAGGTTGTTTTGTTACCATAGCATACCAAGCCTATGCTGACTGATATGACCCCAACTGGAACTACACAAGCCTAGTTTTGGGGCAGGAAAAGCATCCTGGGAAATTTGCATTTGATATTTATCCAGATGGTAGTTAACGAGAACCCACCATATGCAAAGCACTGTGCTTTGGGGTACAAAGATAAAATGAGTTAACTCCCATCTTCCAGATGCTTTCTGCTTGTCAAATTAATTCCTCAAAGTAGGACTGTACTAGGTATTTACTATGTGTACGGTGGCAGGACGCTAAGGTGGCTGCCATAACTCAGACCTTCTCATGTTTACGCCTTTGTGTGATCCTTGTCCTGGCGTGCAGGCAAAATCTGTGAATTGCTATTAACCAAGAGAATATGACAGAAGTGACAGGATGGCATGATGACATGTATGCAATTACCTTACAGAAGACTGCAATGCCCACTTTGGGAAGAGACCACCTCCCTTGCTGACTTTAATGAAGTGTGCAGTTGTTTCTAGGGGTGTCAAGGCACTAAGGGTGGCCTCCAGTTAGTAACTCCAGTAACCTAGGAGCTGAGGTTAGTGTCCAGCTGACAGTCAACAAGCAACTGAACTCTGCCAACAATGACGTATCCTTCCCCAGTCAAACCTTCAGATGAAACCCAGCCCTGCCTGACACCTTGTCTGCAGGCTTGCAGAGGACCTAGCTAGGCAGTAACTACAGAAACTGCAAGATGACAATTGTGAGTTGTTTTAAGCTGCAAAGTTTGTGGTAATTTGTTACACAGTAGTAGCCAGCTAACAGACTCACCAGGGACCATGTAGGCACTCCATATGCATCATTCCATTAATCCTCACAACCAGACTGTGAAGTGGGTGCTATTACTACTGTATTCATTGTATAGATAAGGAAGGGACCTGAGGCCTAGAGAATTTACTCTACTCACCCAAGGTCCCAAGGCCAGTGAGGGGAAGTCAGGACTCAAACAGGCTGATTCCAGAGCCCACACTCTTCATCTGTTCTGTGCCACTTGCCCTTTCTGCACTTTTGACCTTGCCATTGTCCTGCTCAAAATCTGTCAGCTGAGAGCGAAGACTCCCACCACCCACGAGATGTCAGAGACTTACAAAATGTAACAGCTCATACTTTCACAGCACTGACTATATGCCAAGCATCTCATGTGCCACACTTCATTTAATCCTCCCAACAGCCTCGTGATGAAGGTCATGTTTTTTTCCCCATTTGACAGATAAGGACATAGAGGTACAGAAGACTTAAGTAACATATCCAACATCATCCAGGTAATTAAACAGAGGAGTCAGAAATCAAACCCAGGCTATCTGGCCCATAAGATCATCTTCTCAACCACTATATATCTACCTGGCTCTAAATTGTAATTAGAATCCCGAAGTCAGGGAATGATTTTGTTCAAAATGAATCAGATCGATCCATCCCTATGAAAAGTCATCCTCACTCACTTGCCTTCCAATACGCTCCCTCAAGTAGAAGAAGGTATGGAATTACATCAGATCAGGCAAAACCCTGGCTCTTCCCATAGGGAAGAGATGTGTATATGAATATCATCCATCATGTATGTCAAACCAGAAGAAGTTTATGAACCACTGACCCAGAAATCCCATATCACCCCGCTTTGCAGTCAAGGCCCTCTGTGGCTCAGCCATGGTCCGTCATTCCCACTTTAATTCTAACGATTCCTTTTTCACGAACCCCACACTCCAGCTACGCCAAACTTCTTACACACACCACACGAAACCCCTGCTCACACTGGGTTCTTCCACCCTCCCCTCATCATCACATGTCCACTTCCCATCATTCAATGGCCATTTGCAATTCCACATCCTCTCAGAATCATTTTTAATTTCCTTGCCTCAAGACCTTTGCATCTAAGTTCAAGTTGGAAGCAAACTCTTTCCTCTCTAAATTCCCATGTCATCTTGTTTGTATTTTCTTAATACGCTTAATGTCCCCTGACTTGTGTCATAGTTATCTACGCACAAGCCATGATGACAATACAACAACTAATTTTTTCTGCATGAGTGCTCTGCATCACACATAGCACTAAGTGCTTTCACACACCTTTTTACTTAAAGACATGCCTCTACTTAAAGACATGCCTCTACTTAAAGACATGCCTCTTGGGGCACCTGGGTGGCTCAGTCGTTAAGCGTCTGCCTTCGGCTCAGGTCATGATCCCGGGGTCCTGGGATCGAGCCCCGCATCGGGCTCCCCGCTCAGCGGGGATCCTGCTTCTCCATCTCGCTCTGCCTCTCCCATACGCTTGTTCTCTCTCTCAATAAAATCTCTAAAAAAAAAAAAGACATGCCTCTAATGGGTAATGTGATTATCCCCCAATTGACAAGCAACCCTCATGCTTGGACATAAAAGGGATGATGCTTGAAGAAAGAAAAAAAAGAGAAACTTTTCCCTGAAGTTTACCACTCAACAGAATTCTAGAAGTTTCAGCCCTGCTAGCATCATCACCCCATCCTTTGCACAACAAAGGCACAGAACAAGGCCCTTCCATTTACTGCCTGAGCTGACCCTTCCTCTTGAAGGAAAGGGGAGCCAGTTAGGATGCTGTGGGAGTCAGGCTGACCCTCTTCTCTTTCATATCACTATGAGTTCAAGCATAGATTCCAGTCAAGAGTGAATGTGTGTCCCTATTTTTCAATCTGACAGTACTATTTGTGGGAATTGAACCTTAACATCTTTGGGGAACTTTATGCTCTTCCATCCTGAACTAGGGGGCATCTATGCTTTTTGGATACAAAACTGTTACAAATTAAGTATATAGTAATAATTATAGCTACCATATTCTGACTTGAACACATTATATATGTACCTTTTAACCCCTTAAAAAAAAATTACCCAACTAGTGAATAGAGATATGGGATCCGGAGTCCAAACCTAAAACCAGAATGGTACAGGACAGCCAGTCAGAAAATAAAGTAAGTAAACTTTATTGGGCGTGTATTATGTCTCACAGCCAGGATAAAGACTAATATCCTTCCTTGCAAAATTCATTTAATTCTCACTGTGAGCTAGATACTCATTATGCTCACTTGACAGGAAGAAAGTACAAATCAAAGAAGTTAAAGATTTTGTCCAAGGTCAGATAAAGAGCCCGTGGAGAAGTATTTGAACCTAGCATTATCTGACACTAAATCCTGTGTTCTTAATCACAGTATCGAGGGCAGTGGGATACACGTAGATGGGGCAGCTGAATCCCTGCACTTGATATCTTAGTAAATTGCTTTTGGAAAAAGAACCAAAGAAACAAAAAGGGCCCATCTCCCTTTTAAAACAATCAAATATTTAAAAAAAAAATTTTTTTTAATTCCAATATAGTTAGCACACATTGTGATCTTAGTTTTAGGTGTACAATACAGTGATTCAACAATTCCATACATTACTTAGTGCTCATCACAATGAAAAGAATTTTTTAATCAAATAGTAAAATGACATAGATACACGATAAAAAGTGAAAGTATTAACCACACTATTACATACTTAAAATATTACATTTTAAAAACAAATCCTTACCTCATAGAAAGACATACTAGAGTATGTATAAGCAAAATGGAATTTGCTTCAAGAGACTATGGGGGAGGGGGACTGAGTGGGAACACGGATGAAACAAGATTGGGAATGAAGGAATATTGCTGAAGCAGAGCTATTGCTACATCGGAATTTGTTACACAGTTATTTGAGTGTGTTTAATACTTTTTCATACTACACAATTCTCTTGAAATAAAATAAAGAGACCTATAGAAGAAGAAGAAGACCCCAGATCAGATCCCTAGCTCTCTTTCCCAAAACAACCACTGTTGTTCCTGGTCTATCCATCCAGAAATTTCCATCTGTATACAAATGAAGCTATCCACTGACAAATGGAAACGACTAACCCTTAGTTCTTGCCTTGGCTTTTCTCACTGAGGATGTGTCCTAGGTGCCTTCCCAGGCTGCCCAGGGCCAGTGGGCTCCCCACCTTCCTCACCCCTTTTGTCACATTTCTTCTTCACATCCTTCATGGCAAACAACATCTATATTCGTGGGCGCAAAGATTTACTTCGGGTTTTTTTTCTAATTGAGGTAAAATTCATGTAACATAAAATTAGCCATTTTACAACGTCCACTTCAGTGGCATTTAGCGCATTCACAAGGCTAGACAACCAGCACCTCCGTCTGGTTCCAGAACTTCTCATCGCCCCAAAAGGAGACCCTGTGCCCATTTGCTCCCCATTCTCCCCCCACCCCCTGCCAGTCCCCGGCTACCCCCAATCTGCTTTATGTCTCTGCGGATTTACCTATTCTGGATATAAATGGGATCATACAATACGGGGCCTTGTGTGTCTGGCTTCTCTCACTCAGCACCACGTTTTCACCGTTCACCCGTGTGGTAGCGTCATATTCCATCCTGGGGAGAGACCACATTTTATTCAGCCCTTCATCAGCTGATGGACAGCTGGGTGCCTTCCACCTCTTGGCTACTGTGAATAGTGCTATGAACATTCCTGTACAAGTTATCACATGAACACCTGTTTTCAGTTATTTAGGGCACAGACCAAGGAATGGAATTATTTCGTTCGTCTGTTTTTACACCTACTTTTCTTTCCTGTGTTTCCTCTACCTGACTGTAAGCCCCCTGAGGTCAGGGCTCCCGTGTGCTTCAGTCACCACTTCGTCCTCGGCCAGTGCCACAAGCCCTCACTCGTAGGGGCACAAATATTGGCTCAAACAATGAAGGAATCAGTCAAGTAAGCAAACCAGAGCACAGCACATAAATCCACCCTATTCACTCCAAAGCTGCATGGTGAGTTCCCCTGCATAGACTCGCCATAATTCCTTCCCCTGTGGACTTGATCAAACATCTCCTCGGCCCCAAATCCTCCAGTGGGTCCCAGATTACTCAGAGTAGGAGCCACAATCCCAACAATGGCCTGCGCGGTGTTACGCGGTCGGCCCCCTGCAGACCCCCGCATTACTGAGCGCGCACCTCCTGTCTTCTCCACTCTGGCCACACTGATCTCGTTACTGTTCTTCAATCTCGCTAAGCGTGCCCCCACCGCAGGGCCTTCGCTCTGTCTGGGGAGCTCTTCCACCAAAAATATCCATGTGTCTCCCTCTGTGACCGCCTTCCCGCCTTGCTCATGCCCTACCTTCCCAGCCAGCCCTTCCTTTAATGATCACACTCATTACACTGTGCACTCAGACACACACACAGGCAGGCGCTCCGGGAACACAGCCTGCCCCCCTTCCCCACCTCAGAAAAACATTGCATCTGTGTCAGGTCCAAATCAGCCTACCTGAAAAAGAAGCCTCGTGAGGACACACATCTTTGTCCATTTGATCATTTCCGTCCTGCATGTAGTAGGTCCTAGGTGCATATTTGTTGCACAAACAAAGAAAAACAATGAACTAACTGCCTTGTGACAGGACTCCGTGTCCTAACCCCGCTTCAGCGCGGAGGCTTCCTCTCATCTCCACTGACCTGGACATCAAACTCAGGGACAGTTCGCTTTCTGAATTCCGGACGAGGCTACATCACCTAGCAGGGAGCCCCGCAAAGACTAGCTTCCATGGCTCTAGGATGCTGAAATTAACCTGGGACCGTAGCTGGCCCCCTGGCTTGTCTGCACCAGTCCCTGCAACCTTAACCACCATCAGTGGGGGCGATTTCCAAAATGCTCCTCCTGACAAGAACAGAGAATTCGATTAATTATAATTCTTTGCTCATAGCATGCTCTCATCATTGGTCCCTATGTGTTTGTTTATGTTTGTATTTATTTTGAATAATATAATAAACACCTGTGAACACCCATCCTAACAAAAAAGAAAGAAAAGAAAAGAAAACTGACAAACCTACAAGAAAACCAGGGAGTGATCGGGGCTGGAGTATTCTGCACTCACACATACACACACGCGTGCACATTCCATGCATGGAGACAGGAGCATCATAAAATGCATGGATATTGCCTTTCCCCACAGTGATCTGAGCTCTCAGACAACTTAAATTACAACATTAACCATGTAGCTTTTTGTTAAGTGTACTCTGGGCACTGGAGTCAGAAGTACATGGTTCAAATCCAAGCTGGGTGGCCACAAATACATCATTAACCTTGCTGAGCCTCACTTTCCACATCTACAAAACAAAGATCATCGCATAGGGATAAAATGGGGTTAAAATGAGATCATTTATGTAAGATACACAGCACTGAACCTGGCTCACATCTGGGGCTCATTCACTGCACACGTATTTATTGAGCACCAAGCATGTACCAAGCACTGTGCTGTTATATCTGCTCGGTGTTATGACACATGTAGATTGCCCCAACCCTCCTGGAGCTTCCCCTTATTGAGGAAGATGACCTTAATTTTATAAGTATTTGTATGACCATGAGATCAAAAACTCAAAAAAATACATTGAAGAAAAGCAAGAGCATTCTGGCAGACTGCATATTCTAATCGAGCTCAAGTGGTCAGAGAAGGCTTCCTGGAGGAGGTACCACCCAATCTGGAAGCTACAGGAAGAGCACTAGTTCACTGATAAAGAGGGATGAGAAAGCAGGGGGAAGCATTCTCCGTGCGGGCAGCATCGTCCACCTGTCCTGCCCTGTCCAGAACTTTCTTGGTTTTAGCACTGAAAGTGCCCCAGCCTGGGAAACCCCTCAGTCCCAGAGAACTGAGACAGCTGGTGCCTCCAGGTCAGGGGACGTGCAGGTGGAAAGACCCTGAGGCAGAAGGGAGCATGGCTCGTCTTAGGAGCTAAATGAGAGCCACTGTGGCTAGAACACAGGGATTCATGAAGATGAGACAGGAGAGTTGTCTTCAGAAGCTCTTGTGCCATATTAAGAAATGTATTCTTGGGACGCCTGGGTGGCTCAGTCTGTTGGGTGTCTGCCTTTGACTCAGGTCATGATCCCGGGGTCATGGAATCGAGTCCCACATTGGGCTCCCTGCTCAGTGGGGTGCCTGCTTCTGCCTCGGCCTGCAGCTCCCCCTGCTTGTGCACGCTCTCTCTCTCTCTTTCTCTGACAAATAAATAAATTAAATCTTTAAAAAAAAAAAGAAGTGTATTCTTGATCCAGTGAGCAATAGGAAAACTTAAAGAAACTTAAACTTTGAAGCAGGCAGTCGATGTGAGCCAAGGTGGGATTTTGAAAAATTTACCCCAGCTACTGGGTGGAGAATGGCCTGGAAGATACTGGAAGCAAGTGAGCAAGTTAATCAACTCAATAAATGCTAGTTCTTGTTAATACCATTAGTGTTATTTCGAAGTGGGGCGAACCACCCATTACAGAGGCAGCATTCCAGTTTGGCTGTCGGGTGTTTGGAGGCTGGTGGCCTATCTGTGGAGCACCCACAGCAGCCACGGAAGCCGGCTCTGTGTTTCTGTCACATGAACTTCCAGAGAACGAGGAGCAAAGACTGAATTACACTTTCACTCGGGTCAGCAATAATAGAGTTCCCCATTGTGAAGGACTGAATTCAGTCGAAAATTTAATTTTTTAAATAAATAGAACAGAAAGGTCAAAATACTGCTAGCAGAAATGGGGATGTGAAATTGGAAATTGCTCAGAAATGTCTTTTACTTCCTCTCTGTTCTATTAATGACTTTTCCAAACTCTCTCCCAAAGGAATTTCTCTTAGATATGCTAATGTCACTCCATTTCTCTAAAACATCAGGCCAAATAGAAGATACACTCGGAAATCACCTGTGATTAGCAGTTTTATTTAAAGTGAAATGAAAATGAACCATCCCTATGGGTTCAAGTGGGAAAAAAAACCAGTAAGGTTTGCCACCTAGATTCTGATCTAGCATCTCCCCTCCACCTGGACCATCCCCCCTCCCACTTCTCCCTACTCTTGGCTGGCTGACCTACACCTCCCTTAGAAGCCAGATTAAACACCACTTCCTCCAGGAAGCTGTCCCCAATTCCCCAGGCCAGATTAGAAACCTTTCCTATACCACCTGGACATCCATATTCCCCCTTTCGCATCCAGCTCTATTCTTGCTAGCTTAATCCTCCCTCTTTCCCCATCAGACTCCAGGCTGCTGGAGGGCAGTGACTATCTGTACCCTGGCATCAACTGTGATTCTAGAGCATCCAACAGGCCTGCCATGTAAGGACGCACGGCAAATGCGTGCTGCACGTTGAACGACTGTTTGTTGTACTTAGTGCTCAAGGTACTGTATTATCTGACATGCGCTATGAACACCAAATTCCATCTGATCCCCTCAACAACTCTATAAAGTGGATATAAAGTTAACAGACTGAGAAACTGATAGTCAGGAGTTCAATAAATGTATCGAAGTCATGTTGCTAATAAATGGCTAGGCTGGAATTCAAATCAAGTGTGTGACTCCAAATCCTATGTTCTCGACCATTTCGCCAGTGACTCACAACACAAGGACAGGAGGATATAAATGCACTGGATGTTTTGCTTTAAGGAAAACTTTGAACTCTTTCAGCCTCTGGTGCGTTCCTTCCCCAGCACAGAACAAAAACTGAAAGCGAAGCCAGACACCAAGCCACCGTGTTTTGTTAAAACTGAACCCTACCTGCCCTCACAGAGAAGGCAATTTGTAGTTACTGAGGTGAGATCCAGGTTTAGTGGGTAATCGAAGCCCTCCTTGATCAGCTACGTGGAACAGTGATGAGGGAAGGGAAGGCGCTGGGTCTGGGCGCGGTGTAGCGGGTCGAGCACCTCGGTGGCCCTTGCCCTCGGGCCCAGCAGGGACAGGGGCAGCTCTGGGAGCCACAGCCTCCTCCAGTGTGCGCCCCAGGCACCTGGCCATGAGCTGCAGGCTCCACCCAGTCCTCACACGGAGGTGGGATCTTGATCTTTCCTGTGGATCATAAAGGGGGTGGCTGGCACCAGCAGAGAGAGGCTGAAAGAAGATGCAGGGGTAAGGAGCACGCCTCCTCCAAGGGTCCAGCCACCACCAGGAATTGCCGAAGAGGGTGATGCGCAGAAGTGATGGGCGGTGGCCAGCCAGCCATCCCACAAAAGGCAGCTTCTCACCAGCACACCGACGGAGGGTCCCAGCTGACCATCCAGTCTGCAACCAAGAGACACCTGGTACTCTGAGCAGCAGGCCTTCCAGCAGGACACTCCCAGACAGGCATCACGGTGCACCCCCCCCCCCCCCCCCCCCCGGGTCCCACAGTGCCACATCCTAGCAACGCTCTCGGGACGGTTGTAAAACCAAAGGAAATCCTTGACCGCTAGCAGGATGGGGGGGGGGGGGAGAGTCGTGTGTGGGGAGGAGGAGGCTAGGTTTCCATGGTGCCCTTAGTACCTGAAGCTGAGACCATCAGTAGGCATTGGTCCAGCCAACCCTAGTCCCATAGGATGCTGAAGAGGTGCAGTGGTGCCTATGGTTTAAGTGTTTAGGAGATGCACAGGGCACCTGGGTGGCTCAGTCGGTGAAGCATCAGCCTTTGGCTCAAGTCATGATGCTGAGGTCCTGGGATCCAGCCCCATGTCTCCTCCTGCTCAGCAGGGAGTCTGCTTCTCCCTCTCCCTCTGCCCCTCCCCTGCTCATGCTCTCTCTTGCACTCTCTCTTAAATAAAATCTTTAAAACAATTTTTTAAATCAAAAAATAAATGTTTAGGAGACATAAATTTACATCAAACTAACGGTGTGTTTATTCCAGGTCATTTCATGTGCGAGCAAATTTTATCAATCTGCAAGGGTCAGGGAGGAATGTATTATGTCCCTAATTTATGAGGCTACAGAATGCTAAGAAGTTTCTGGTCCAGAAATCTCCTAAGGGCTGCCTCACAGACATGTTCAATCTGTCCATAGGAGTTTTGAAAATTTTTGAATCTGATACCCATATTTACAAATCAAGAGGTTTCATCAAAAAATAAATCCAGATGTCTAATATTTCTTGAAAAACATCAGAGGATCTGACAACAGAAATTCCACATTCCTACAAGACTGCTGCCTCCTTAGACGGCAGGAAGGCTGTTTGCCCGTCCACAGCAGTCCTAAGGCTCCCCATCGCTAACTAAAGCAAAGGTCCATTTCCATTGGTCACTCTGCTTGTTCTGCTGTCTTTATTACAGTGAGAGATTTTTCTCTGTAGCTACGCTTCTAGCAGGGAGCAGGAAATGAAAGAGGCGAAGTGAGCCCTATTTTTCTTATGTCCAGACTTTTCCTTCCACGTACATGTTACCTGCCTGGTCCCAAGACCCCAGGTCAGTCCTGGTCTGCTCTGCTGGGCTCGGCGCCCCAGGGGCCACACTTCGGAAGGGAAGCCCTGCTCACTGCGGTAACAGCAATAATGTGACATTTTAACCTATCCCCGCTAAGACCGGTCAAGGGGTCTCCACCCAGCATGCCATCTGGTATAGGCTGAATTAGGTCCCTCCTCGAAAATTCATATCCCCGGTGCGCCTGTGTTTGGATAAATCGCCTTTGAAGTGGTCACTGAGATCAAAGGAGGTCATAGGGCGGGCCTGTAATCCAGAAAGACTGGTGTCCTTCTAAGAACAGGAAGGAGGGCGGGGATGCACATGCCCAGAGAAAAGGCCATCGTGAGGGCGGAGCCAGAAGGCTGAGTCCAGGTAGACATCCAGCCCCGAGGCTGTGAGAAAACAAGTCTGTCGCTTAAGCCACAGGTGCGTGATACTTGGTTACAGCAGCCCCTGCAAACTAGCAGACCAGCCCTCCTCAGGAGCAAACCATGTCATGCAGAAGTGCATCAGACGACCCTGGCCTTCTTGGGGGCCTGCCCCTCTTCACACCCCCAGGATGTGACCCCAGCAGCCCCTCGCGCTCCCAGAAGTCACACCGTTCAGGGTGCTCCGCTCCACCTGTGCCCTGAAGCCCCCGGAGTTGGGCTCCAGGGAGCCAGAGTCATTGCAAACCATTTGCAGGACCCCCTGCTCCAAGGCAGTCCTGGGAAGAACAGTTCCCTAAAGTGAAATCTCTGAAAATGAAGAACAAGCTCCTTTTCCTGACTTACCAGCAGGCCTAGTATCTCACACAGGCCTGTCAGTCACTTCCCTGCACCATCTCTCCCCAGGGCAGGCCTTGGGTCCCCTCCCACCCTTGTTCTTGCACTCCCCTGCCCTGCTCCCTGGGCCCCGAGGGGCTGGTTCCGCGCTTACATATAAGCAGGGGCCAATCAGTGGACGAGACCATGCCCAACCTTTTCACTGTTGTGTTCCTGTGCCCAGCACGATTTTGGTAGCTAGTGCAACTTCATAAATGTATGTTGAATTAATGAATGTTGCTCATTTGACAAAAATTATTGATGCAGAATGATTAAAAGCTACTTGTCGGATAGTAGAGTGGCAGTTAGGAGTAGCTGGATCCCAGGCCTTATAACTTACTAGCTGGGTAAATCTGGACAAGTCACTTACACTCTGTGAGCCTCAGCCTCCTCATCTGAGAAATGGGCATAGTAACGGTGGCCACTCCATAGGGTGTGAGATGACTAAAGACAGTATGCACAAGTGCCCAGCACAGGTCTGATTTATAGCAAGCACACACATGGTATTTATGACATGATCGTTACTTTCTTACCCAGGGGCCAAGTATGAGTTATTCTTTACCCTGTCCTCCCTTTCCTCTGTGCCTGATCCTGGGCTCGGCCCAAAAGGAGAACACTGGATACGTGGATGCACAGTCCGTATTCACTAAATGTGTATGCAGTTATCAAATAAATAATTGAGAGAGTAAAAACATCAGTTTTCCAAGTAGTATGCCGTATTGCTAATACAGAAATGACCTATGGAAAGCTTTCAGATAGTCACTGAATAAATGAAGTGAAAACAGCAAAAAAGTAAGGAGAGGAGGAGATGATGTTTCATTCCCAGAGTTTATGTCAGCCACTGAAATTGACATCTACTGTTTTTGCCCCCCTTTTATGGGTAGTCACACCCCTTTTTCCCTGGGGAGCTATCCCTACCCTGCTCTCAGCCCACGGAGCCTGGCAGGGCTGACCCAGTCAGCAAAATCCCATCCCGTCGGCCATAATGATTCGGTAAGGCTGTATTCCTGAGCTCAGCTGACCCAAATGAAGTGAATCCTAAAGCTGAAGGATGTTCTTTAAAAGAAAAACTCTCTTTCCCTGCTGGAGATGAGCCACAGATGGCATAAAGCTAGAGGATAGAGCCTGAAATCAGGCCACCACACGAGAGAGCCTTATAGTTAAAACCAATGATATGCAACTGGAACCAAGAAGTGGAGAAAGAATCCTATTGCTATCATTTAAGAGCCTGGATGCAGCCATACCTGAGGCCATCACTCCCTAAGCTTTTGAGTTTCATGAGCCAGCTTTCTCTAATGAAACCAGTTTGATTTGGATTTCTATCACCAGCAATTTAAATGATCCTGAAAGGGTAGTCTTAAATGACCTTTGGTTCAAGGCAGGGCACAAAACAAAGTAAGTCAAAACCATGGATGTAAATCCTTAATTACACAAAATAGTAAACACTTTGAACACCTACTACGTGACAGCTTCCAGGCCAGGCCCTTCACACACATCAGCATTCACTCTTGAAATAGCTCTACGTGGAGCACTGGGTGTTATACGCAAACAATGAATCATGGAACACTACGTCAAAAACTAATGATGTAATGTATGGTGATTAACATAACATAATAATAAAAATTAAAAAAAAAGAAATAGCTCTACAATACCCATATCATAAAATCTTCTAGCTATCTGATAAACCCTATGATCCCTTTTTTTTTTTTTTTTAAGTAAGATAAATAAAACACCCAAATCCCCAATACCCAACTCCTTCTCTTGGTCTTTTAAAATGAATCTTGCATCTCGGTTACCATTCTGTGTGTCAGGGGGGAAGAAAAACACACATACAAGAGAACCTCCACGTAAATCAATCTTTATTCCATTTCAAAGCCTGCAAGATTTTCCAGATATTCCAAAGGTCTCCTTCCCTGAGTGAAATATTACATTTATTTAATAAAGCAGGTAGAATTTACTATCTGGGCACGGGTAAGCACTTTTTACTTTTCACAAGATAGATGACAGCTGCTGGGAGGCTTTCTTCTCCCTCCTTTTTGCTTTTCTTTCCCCCTGCCCCTTGCTTTGCCACAGCCGCACTACTTTACCTCTCACAGCCGAATTACCAAACCGAGCCAAAGAAAGACTGTCCCTGTGGGGGTGCTGTGTAGGTTGCAGGCTTTATTTGCCTTTTTTTTTTTTTTTAAAGATTTTATTTATTTATTTGACAGAGACAGAGATAGCGAGAGCAGGAACACAAGCAGCGGGAGTGGGAGAGGGAGAAGCAGGCTTCCCACCGAGCAGGGAGCCCGATGTGGGACTCGATCCCAGCACCCTGGGATCATGACCTGAGCCGAAGGCAGACGCTTAACGACTGAGCCACCCAGGCACCCAGGCTTTATTTGCCTTTAAAGATGACTTTGAAGAATTAGAAATAAATGTTAGCAAGTGTGGTTTTCAATGACTCTGACTTCTTGCTTTGGGGGAGGCTTCACACCCCCCAACACACACACACACACACACACACGCACGCACATGCACACGCACACGCACAATACCACCACCCCTGTAAGCTGAATTTGCCAGGGACGGGAGGTGGGAAACGCGGAGGGGACAGTGAATACCACAAGTGTTGCCAGCCTAAATTCACCAGAAAAAGACAAAGGCTAAGCCAGTAGATTTCTACCCCTTGGCTTAAAACTGGGAAAGAGTCAGCACTTTATTTAGAGTCTTGCCTGTGGAGGAGAGAAAGCAGCTGGGAAAGAGAGAAAAGTGGTTTGTTTTCATCTGCTGCCAGCAGGACAGAAGGTGAGGGTTTCTCTCTCAACATCTTCACCCATCGGTTGGGCAGCAAGCCAATTTGCTCTTTGGCTGAAAAACTCCAATTAAAAATGCATGACTTTGGTCTTCTGGAGAGGAGGGGCAAAAAGTCAACGCTGGGTTGTGTAAACACTCGAGGCAGAAGGGAACTGAGGAATCTCATTACCTTACTTACTAACCATGGTTTGGGAAACAACACCCAGTAATTCTGGCAGAGAAAGGGGCAGATCCAGAGTCGACTTCCACAGCCCTGACAACTCATATGATTTCATCGTGGGCCCCCAAGCGATGATTTCAGAAAAGTCCACTTCAGGAGCTTGATAAGCCATTTTCCGGCCCAAATAACTCTTGCAGTTACTTATTTGTGCGCACACGCACACGCACACGCGCACACACACACACACACACACACACACAGTATCTTGCCCCTGGTCATGACTTAGAATATCTGAGGCATTTGCTTCACCTCAAATCTATTCACAGTTTTATCAACTCTGGGCAGCAACTGTATTGGTCTTTGTTCATCTCTGTATCCCCAGCACTCAGTGGTTTGGTGAATAATATTATATTTGTTGAATTAAAGGGTAGATGAATGAAGAGGAGGCAAAACACTCAATTTCCTCTATTTTCCACCTTATGAATATCTGATGTTCCTCAGAGGTGACCCCATTGTCCTCCTCTTTATGTCCCCCATAAGATTCCTTCCACAAAAACGTAGTGATCACTGGAGACTTCCTGAAGATTTTATAAAAGGAAATGGATATTTGAAATGAATCTCCTCCCCATCCCCCTTCTGCACAGCCCTCTTGAGATGGCTGTCCCTCCCAGCAAGCAACCACACTGACTTCCCTCTACATTCTTATCCTCAACAATTCCACTCTGCACCCAAACATGCATTTCTGTTTTCACCCAAACAAAATCACCTGGACCCAGAGGCAGTTTATGAACCACTGACTACGCTGAGTCTAAGCTCTCATGCTAGTGGCTTATCAAAGTATTTCTTCCCAACATCTAGGAGTTCTGTCCCCGAGTGATGGTCTCGTAAATGAAATGTTATCAGTTGGAAACTTTTAAGTTTTAATGTTCAAATTCAGCACCCCCAGGGTGTAAGGATGCTTTTCATTGCCTTTGTTGCAATGGAGTCTCGGATCCGGTTAACCCTGAGGACCAGCTTTATTATGCCAGTTACCACTACCCTTGAATCCATCAGAATTCCCTTTTGATGGTGTGCCTTGGATGTAGACAGTCTCCTACAAGCTCTGCTTATCTTTCTTAGTTCATTTTCTTTGTGCATCAATTCTTTTTCCTTATTAATATCTCCCAAGAATCCCCTGGTATTCTCTCATATAATCCCATCTTTTGAGGGAGGGCTGGATCAATCGCTTGCTTTTATTCTATTCAGTGTGAATAGAATATGGCAAAAATGATGGGGTGTCCCTTCTGAGATCAGGTTGCAAAACATGTGACTCTCATCTTCTGGACAGTCTCCCTACTGCCATCTCAGATCGTACGCTTGGACGAAGACGCCGCGTCTACAAGGCCCACGTTGCAGAGAAGGGAAGGCAGCCTTCGGCCAACCACCAGCAAGGAAGAGAAGCTTTTAATCCACCAGCCCTCGAGGAAAGGAATCCTCCCAACAATCATGTGAATGAGTTCAGACGTGGGTTCTTCCACAATGAAGCTTCCCGATGTGACCATGGGCTCCAGTGACACCTGAGAGCAGCCTTCTGAGCTACTCTGAGCCAGGGGCACCTAGTGAAGCTGTATGCAGACCCCTCACCTGCAGAAATGGTCAGATTAAATGTGTGTTGTTTTAAGCCACTTTTGGTGATTCTGAAGCACAGACCCATGGAGTGGGGTCCCATAAAATGAATCACTGGTAACTGCTCACCAGGCCTATACTACCGTCCCAAAATTCTAAGGACCCGAAACAACCAAGATGGATCCATCTCTGGATTATCATTCTGTGAATGCCTTATGTACATCCTTATTTTTCTGGATTTTATTTAAGCTGCTAGTCTTCCATAGCTATGGCTCCGCAGTCATGACAACGGCCACCGCTCCCGCTACCAGACCGGCCCCCATAGGTGAGCTCTCAACTCCAAGGGGCCCACCTGCCTCGTTCACTCCTCTACTTCCGACAAATAAGTGGAGGTCTTCATCCTCCAAGAGGTCCACATCACTAAGGTTTTGAGCGGCCACGTCTTGTGGAAAAAGCCCACTCCAGAAATTCATTTACCAGTCACTGTAGTGATCAGCTCCAAGGCAGCCATACAAAGCTAGCCCCCAAATGTTTCAGTTCCTAATCATAAGAGAGGAGGTCTGCCTGAGCTCTTGAGAAACCATGGCTATGGATATAGAAATGCAGCATTCGGACCCCTCCTTCCGCGAAGGATTTGCTTCAGGGGATGCATAGGCAGCAGACTTCCACTGTCCACGCATCCAAGCATGGTGGTGTGGATGTGTGGAGGGCCTGGCCGGTTGGCCCAGTGCAGGGCTCTGATGAGCAGTATTTGCTCCAATGCTCCTTCCTGATGTACCTGAAGCTTTGAGGCCAGGCCTGCACCTCAGTTGGACTTCTTCTGCTCATTCCTCCTTCCTTCCTTCCTTTCCATATGTTGATCTCTCCTAAGGATTTTCTGTGCCCAACTCCCCCTCAGCCTCCACTTCCTGAGAACCCTGGCTGTGACATCACTGTTAGAGACCCTCCCGAAAACCTGACTCCTCAGGAGAGTATGTCAACAAGCCCAACATAGCATCTGCTTCCATGTCGGCTTCCACGTGCGTGGTTCTGTCCCTGTTTTCTGGCTTCCTTTGTCTTCTCCTCAAGATGGCCAACTCCACCAGAGCAGGAACGGTCTCCTCTCATTCCTTGTCATCAAAGTGCGGTCCGAGGACCAGCGACATCAGTGTCAGCGAGTGGATCTCCCTCGTAGTGTGGAGTCTCAGCCTCTCCCCTACACTGACGGGGTAGGAAGTGAACTGTTAAGACGACCACATTGAAGGTGCTAAGCGCTGTTCTATTCATTGCTATGTACCCACAGCTGCTAACGGCTGCCCCAGCATATGGGAAGGATGAAGACCTAGACAGGCTATCTGAGTTTACTCTAGGTGTGGGATGAGAAAGGTTAGAGGAAGGGAAGAGAGCCTTTGGGTTCTGACCCTATTGGTTAGGAAGTGGGAATCCTCCATTTTGGAGAAAAGGCACAACACTCAAAGGCTGAGAATGACAGAACCACCCAGCTGCCAGGGAGGTCCTGGAGCAGTTTCTCATTCAACTGCAACCTTCCCACCCCAACACCTAAAGGGCCATTTCTACCATCAGACAGGCCTCTCCACATTCCTCTGTCCGCCCCCCTCCCCACCCCACCCCGCTCCAGGCCCTTTACATGTCAGGTATGTAAATAAGTGAATAAATTAAAGAAACCTGAGAAGATTCAAAGCTAGAGTTGATCAAACGGGCCACTGTGTGAGGTGTTACCATGTGGCCTCTGAGCTGAGTCATGTGAAGGATGATTTAGGCATTTATCGCTTAGACACAGCATGGAAAGAGAGATGTGCGGGGAGCCTCAGGTCAGCCTTCAAAGAGGGATTTTAATGAACTGGCTGTATTTCATCATTTTGATAATCACAGAAATTAGAGGAGGAAATGAAAGCCTTGGCGGGTCATCCAGTCCATCACCTGCCTGTCCCGAACGCATCTCCAGTGTATATTTTGTAGGGTTTATGGCATTGCTAGCTGAAGTGCTTCTCATGTCTAGAGAAAATCGGGGGTCAGTTCACACTTGCTCCTTTGTTCTCCCTCCTACAAAGGTCATAGTCCAAATTCTGTTCTGCTCATTTGCAAACTATTTCTTGCAAGCAGAAAGTGTTATTAGGAAGTAAAGTGTCATTTTTTGTTTGTTTTACTTAAACAACGCTTCATTGGGATATTCTAGGGCATGCAACAGCAACAAAATATGAATCTCAAATAAACCTCAGGTGTTTATTTGTGGCTAACGCTACATGCTCAACACAAGTCAGCAGTGGGAACTGTTTATCATGACTGAGGTCCTGGACTGATAGAGTTCAACATGTTCTTCCACAGTCGCTAGAAGAGATGGGAACAAAGCAAATTGCACATGGGCTTTGAAAGTGTCATCATGGAAGTGACACACATCAATTTTGCTCTCATTTTATTGGCATATCACTTGGCCATATGCCTATCGTATGGCCTACCCATGTGCCTGGAAGTGAGAAGAACCAGAAATATTTTGTGGGCAGCAAGAATGATTATCACAAGGAAGAAATCTACTGCAATGCTAAATGGCCAACCTCAATCTCAAAGGCCACCTGATGATTAGAACAGGACCCCGTGAAAGTGGATAAACACCGTTAGCATACCATCGTCAACCAGTGGATATTTATTGATTCCCAACTATGTCAAGACTTACAGTGACAAAAGAAACAAAGTCACTTAATGATAGCAGTTACATTCAAAAGAGGGAGACAGGCAAAAGAAAAAAAAAAAAGTCAGCAAATAAATAAACCATATGACAAAAGTGTTGTGAAGCATATATATAAGACAGGTTGTAGGCGTGTGTGTGTAATGGGCCAATGTATTAGGGATGCCTAAGCAGGGTGGAAAACGGCATCCACATGGACAGGTGACCTGCCTTGAGATGATGAAATCCCAAGTGGATGAGAGAATTCACACAGGGGAAGCAACCTGGCATGGGAGTGCACAGTGAGGAAGGCTTCCACATCGGTGCGAGGAGGTGAGACGGGAGATGTTGGATCCTAAGTGAGGTAGGGAGAGCATCCATGCAGGGGAAGGAACAACGGTAGAAAACAAAGATTGCTTCCACAATGTGGAACCTCAAATTTCTAAATGAAAATGAAACCCGTGCTGTTGGACTGGAATTATCAGGATAAACTCAGCTTTGACAGATAAATGAATGGATGGATGTTGGATAAATAGATCTGTGTTTGTGTATATGTTACACATATATTCCTTAGCTTGTCCACTGAGAAGCACCAACGGTGAGCACACTTAATTGCCAGATCTTGGCTTCTAAGTACCAATATCCGCTAAAAGGAACCAGAGTCTTGGAGGAAAGGCTGTTTCCTGTGCTGGGGAAGAAAAAGTACAAGAGTCTGGAACATCTTTTTGTGCAAGAACGTGTTCAAAGAATGATAGAAACAGGTTTTTAAAAAAATCTGAAACCAAACCAAAGGAGCTCCCTCTGACCAAACTGAGGACAATTTGAGCATTTGAAGTAAATATTGATAGTAACAGATTATAACCCAACAAATTAAGTAGGAAACCAGGAGTCCATACAAGTGCAGATGAACAGACAGCACAGAGTGATTAATGGGATATTTGCAAGGTCTCAAAGCTCCTCTCCATCAAATGCCTCTTAATTCCAAAGGGGAAAAGAGTAACTACAATGGACGAGCCTGGTAGATACCACCATAATCCGACAATCAGAAGGAACATTATCAATGAGGAGACAAAGTTAAATTGTGTGCCACCTACTAGGATGCAGGGGGGCATCACTTCTGCAAGAACCCTGGAGAAGATGTGTGACCTGAATCCAATCATGAGGAGGCATCAGAGAAATCCAAAATGAAGGACATGTGACAAAATAGAGCATTGGCCTGTCAACCCCGAAAGTGGGCAGGTTGAAGGGGTGCCTGGTGGCTCAATTGGTTAAGTGTCCAACTCAGGAGCTCAGCTCAGTTCTTAACCTCAGGGTCGTGAGTTCAAGTCCCACATAGGGTGTGGAGCCTCTTTTTTTTTTTTTAAGATTTTATTTATTTATTTGACAGAGAGAGAGAGCACAAGCAGGGAGGAGGGGAAGAGGGAGAGAAGGGAGGCCCATGCGGGGCTCGATCCCAGGACCCCAGGATCATGACCTGAGCTGAAGGCAGACACATAACCGACTGAACCACCCAGGCACCCCATGGAGCCTACTTTAAAAAAAAAAAAAGTGGGCAGGTCGCAAGAGTCAGCCACAGACTGACGAGACATCCTGGAGTAATGGCATCTGAAGGGACATGATGACAGAATGCAACAAGGATTTTGACCTAGAACCTTTTGCTGTAAAAGACATCATTGGGAAAGCTGGTGAAACTTGCACAGAATCTGAGAATGGTAGTAATGCATCAATATGAATTTCCTGATTTTTATGGTTATATAACAGCCATGTGAAAGAATTTCCTTATTTGTAAGAAATACATACTAAAGTGTTTAGAGGCGAGGGACACACCCTCAAATGGCTCAGGAAAAAAAGAATTCAGCACTATATGTACAACTTTTATAAGCTTTTATTGCTTCAACATAAAAAAATGCAAAGTTATACTAAAAAGAAAAGATATTAATGATATATATATCTTTTTTTTTAAAGATTTTATTTATTTGACAGAGAGATACATAGCAAGAGAGGGAACACAAGCAGGGGGAGTGGGAGAGGGAGAAGCAGGCTTCCCGCTGAGCAGGGACCATGACCTGAGCCGAAGGCAGACGCTTAATGACTAAGCCACCCAGGTGCCCGAAAAGATATTAATGATATATTAAGAGAACAAGAAAGTTACAGAGCTGAACGGTAGGACTCCAATTTTGTTTTTTAAAAGGAATACACATGTCTGCCACGTGAACGGTCATGGATCTCCCTGGGTGGTAACATTAGGTCTAGAATTGTTGTTGTTTCTGCAAATCACCTGCAATCCATTGCCACGAGATGCTCCCTTTGTGATGGGCTATTCTACAGGAGTCGCTGGGCTTGGTTGTTCCCAGTGCTTGTTTGAGTCTCCCAGCACCCGGATTCTACAGCCGCGGGCTCCCGGAGCACACAGCATCACACCAGCTCAGCAGTGTCAGGCCCGAGGCACCTACAGGACAGCGGGACTCTGCACGTGCCCAGGCTTGCCTGGTGCACACAAGGGATCTCCAGAATCCCCCCAGGAGAAGCCCTTGAACACTTGAGCTCGCCGTGAGTAGAACCTGGTCTACACCGCCAGCACCAGTAGCCCGGAGTGACAATCTTGGCTCTTGGCTCTCATCAGAGCAGTTTAAGGCTTGTACATGTTCCACAGGAGTTTCCAGTGCAGAGGAAGCCAGGAGGTTGAGCGCTCTCTCAGGGCCTCCCTTCAGCCTGTTCCCCAGGGCTGAAGGCGGGGATCTGCTAACAAGCTTCCTCTCTCCTCCTCCCGCTCACCCCCAAGAGTCCGGCTGGTCCCCCTGAGCTGCAGCCGCACCCCGCACTCTGCCGCCCTACACATCCCAACTCCATCAGCACCAAGACGCTTCTGGTGACAGCACCGTGGCAACTTTGTAATGATTCCAACGTAAAATCTGGAGCAGATATTTTTACGAATTTGAAGTAAAAAGATGGGTTAAAGTTGAGCTCTTGTTTGGGACTGACGGACGGCAATATTTGACAAGTCACTCCAGAGCATCTTCAAAATCCAGCTGATCACTAGAGTCACCTGGAGAAGCTGAAACCAAGGACAGATCTGTGGGCTCCGACTGCAGAGCCACGGACCCCCGTAAGTCAGAGAATGCCAGTGGAGTCAGGAGGGAGACCTAAAATGATCTTTCTGATCTTGCCCCACACATGCAGCATCGTCTGTAACTTTTTTAAGCAAACATGCATTCATTTGATCATTCAGAAAACATGAGGGAAAATTAAACTGCCGTGAAAATGACTGAGAGCAGAATCTTTAGGTTGGGAATTTAAAAAGCAGCTTCACACTTTGAGACTCATCAGCTTGGTGTAAACTTAGCGGCTGCATCCAAAAGACAATGAGCAATGATGTGACGGACGTTCCACGTCCCAGTAGCAGGAACAACCTTCACATAGTGTGGCGCTTTATGGTTCGTAAAACCCCAGGATGTATTTGCATTTAACTATTCAAAAGGTAATACAGAAATCACTAGCATCACAGTCCCCTATGGTGTTGGTCCAAAATGCGGATTTCCAGGGCACCACCCCAGGCTTACTGAATCAGAACTTTTGAGGATAGGGGAAAACATTACAATATTTTTAACAAGCACCCCAGGGGGTTCTTATGGCTAAATTCAAAAACAATTGAAGAGCATTCTACCCCTCTTATGTAGACAAGGCAGGTAGGACTGGTCACTTGTCCAAGGTCACTGCACTCCCCTTTCCAAGAACCTGCAAAGCCACAGGAAGAAGAATTCCTCGTGAATGTGCTGGAGGCAGGTCCCAGAGCACTCTGCAGTTCTATCAGTGATAGAAGTAACAGAAGACCAAACACTTACTGAGGGAGGTAAGGAAGCGGATTCCCTCTAACCCAGCAGGAGCCAGATTCTTCTAGAAGTTATGTTCCCCTGGAATCACGAGGGAAAGCTTTTAGTGGCACTATGGGAACGGTTTGTGAGAGGGCTCTTCACAGTGACTAACGTTTCATCACTTCTGTGCTGTGAGCCCAGACTCCAGCAGTTAAGAAGAGACACATGTACATAGTAGGAAGCACAGGGGCGAGTCCCAGACCTCAGAACGCGGTCAGGAAGTCGGAGAGATGGGTACACAGTCGTGTACCACCTATACTCCCAGGCAAGCTCCCCGGGCTGGGCACATGCCAGTGGTGGGGGACTACTTTACTCACTCCTTCAAAAGAAATATGTGGCTGAAGACTGTAAGACTTTGGGCCATCATCTACCTGGCCCTCTGACCAAGTAGGTCTCCCCCCCCCACCCACAGTCCATAAGGCCCCAAACTACTGCCTAAATCCATGGCCAATGGGGCAGAGCAAGAAAAACAGAAATGTTCTGCCAGCCAGTCTAAATTTGGAGGGAGGTCTTAAAAGCAGAAATAAAGATTATAGAAGATTTTTGAAGATTTTTGTTTTCCTTGCAAACCTAAATTTATGGATTCATATTTAACCTGCTACTCTTTCAAGGAAGCTGTGTTTATTGGCTCATAAGAAGAAGGAGGCCGGCTCTCCTAGAAAGAGTCCCCTTCACCTGCCCACTCTAGGTGTCAATAGGGACTTCCCATGGACTGCATCGGACTGGAGATCCGAGCTCCAAACTGACTTAGGTAAGCCTGGATGGGTACTGGGTCATCTAACACAGACGCAGTGGCATGTAGGCCTGCTGTCCTGACTTCTCATGACCAAAGACATTCTTTAGAAATAAGGTATGACAGGCAACATTTAGGAGAGCAAGCCACTTCCTTCTCTCCAGGCTACCACTAACCTCTAAGGTACTTTCATACAAATTCAGAAAAGGACCTTCTCACTAAAGATACTCTCATCTGTCAGAAGATTACTGTAATATTCTTATTTTGTTAGGACAGTTTGCTAAATATAAAAACAGTTCTACGATGTCTATGATAGAAGCGGCACACCCCTGAGATAGTGCAGTGTACAACCCCCACAACTGTACATGGCACCCCTGGTATCATTCTTCATTTTAAGCAAGACCTGACTCTGAAAGACAATTATGGTGAAAGCAGTGACAAGGTCACCCAGATCAGGTTGCTGTTTCAAAACACTTACCGTTAGTATTCATGGAAACTAACACACTGCTCTGCTTTCTAGATTGCAGAATCTCCACCCATAAAGTGAAGAAGCATTTGCAGAGGTTTGGAACTTGTAGGAAAGACGAAAGAACAGATTCTGAGTTTATAGAATATGGGGCACATAGTAGGTGCACAGTAAGCGTGTGATCGTTTAGTCAGGAAAAAAAAAAAAAAGGGAAACATTTAAACTCCAAAAGAAGGTTCTTGCTTTATTTCCTTTCTAACAGACTAGGTCTCTAACTCTCAGAAAGTCATGGATAACTGTGGGATTCTTGCCAACTTCAACTCATGACTTTGTACCAATCTCTGACAATAAAGGAGGACTTGATATTTTTTTTTCTTTAATCTCTAACTACCAAGTCAGTCAATGAAAAGAAAATCTTGCAAAATAGGACTTCTTTAAATGGCTTTTGGGCTCCATCGTTCCCTTTACAGATACTTATAAAATACTGTCTTATCTTCTCATGAGAGGGGAAAGGGGCAAAGTCCTATCTCCCCAGAGACCAGCCCCAGGTGCTTCTGGTGCTGCTCTTAAATCTTGAAGCCTCCCCACTCTGAGCTGCTATCCTGGACGTGGCTTCCTTCCAAGCTCAGAAACAGCTTCCTTGAATTACTGAAATGTGGGGCGTTCCTCACCCTGGAGAGAAGTTACCAGACTCTTTCAACAGCATTTTTCCTTCCAATCAGGCTAGCCAAGAAGTGAAAGGGCAGAATCTAGTACACTTTCTGAGCCCACGGTTCACAATGTCACCCTAATGAAGAGAAGCTGCAATCTTTGCGGGTGAGACAGCATCTTTTACCTGCCAAGAACTGACCTCAGCACTGAGAGAAAGGAAAAAAAAAAAAAAAGAAAGAAAACAAAACTTGAACAGAAACTAGAATCAATTCTATTCCTTTTCATTCAATTGTCATTCATGTCAGATATCAATGAAATTTTATCATTCTTTTTTCCTAGTTTTTGGTTGAATGTGTTTTTATCCCTGTGCATTACCTCTTTGAGTGAATGCTTACGCTAGTAGTTACTCCATTTTTTACATGGGGGCGGGCATGATGTTAAAAATGCTAACACTGAAAGTAAAAGCCAAGCTATTTTAGAAGAAACGCTCATGACTGTTTATTTCTAAAGAGCTAAGGAACTTGGAAGAAAAACAGCCCCACACGACTTACAACGGGAGCTGGATCCATTTTGTGTAGACACAGGAAAGGATCAAAGCCCCCTAACCCCATCCGGAACGCTGAACATGCAGACTGGCCATCATCTTGGGTCAAACGGGATAACTGCCCGGTCAAAACAGGGGGCTACAGACAGTAGAATAAAGGGTTTTGCTGTGTCACTCGGGGCCTAGAGACATTTTCTGACCTAAGTATGCAGTGTGGAAGCATTCGGCCTGTTCCCTGTCCAATGTAGCAGCCCTCATTCCTATATGGTGCCACCCTAACCACATGCTAGGGTCTTGTCCCTGGTCACTGCACAGCCATCTCCAGACCCACCAGACTTGTGCCCAGCTTAATGATCTTCGGCTGCATTGAATGCTCAGAGCACCATATTCCCACCCTCAAATGGGCCCGGGCCTGCTCCTGCTTCTCCATGTCCCTTCTCTCTGGAACCCCCTGAAGGAAAACCACTGGGTGGAAAGGTCCTTTTAAGCCACGTCATCCTATCCCAAAGGAGGGAAAAAAAAAAGTAATGTGAAAATAGCCACTTGACCTGCATTAATGTCCCTACATTTTCTTCCTCTTATTGATTGTACCTTGGCAGTAAGGCTGAAACATGACCAATGACATAAATAAATAAATAATAACAAACAGCAGCCTCTCTGCACCCCTAAATTGCGAGCACAGAGCAGATCTTTGTGAGCCCCTCACCTTCCCCGGAAACAGCCAGACCAAAGCCCTCTAGGGTTTCCTGGAAAGTCAGAAGGTCAAAATTTATGTTCTCAAGGTAACCCAGGGGAAATAAAGACTTCCTTAGCTCAGTACAATGTGTTTCTCATTGTAAATATCACCAATTGGTCCTAAAAATTGTTAAGAAAGACTTCTGCCCTTGGATGAATTTTAAATGTACTGAATGACCTGCTAGAAACTGCATTGTTGTTGATCCTTCTGAGCACACTCTCTCTTCTCTCTCTCTCTCTCTCTCTCTCTCTCACACACACACACACACACACACACCCTTTACTCGATGGAGCAGTGTCTTCTGAAGCCAAACACCATGTGTGCTTAAAGGCACTGCGATCCCTGGAGAAGGATCACTTCAATTACAAAGAAAAAATGCAACGTAACTACATCTTTATTTCAGAACAAACGCTGACAAAATGAGGAATATCACTAAGGGTTTTCTCTCTTCACAAGAAAGCCACTTTCTGTGGATGACTTACCTTCGTTTTCACGCAAGCGTCTCCCACACCTTTGCTCTAGGTGAAGTCTTCCTCGAGCCCTTCCTCTGCACAACTGGCAGCAGTCCCTGGAGCCGCTTCCCATCACAAAGTAAGAGTCCCGTGTTCACCCGCACGAAAGCTTCGGACGCACTGCCTTCAGCCCGCTGGGTTATAAATAGGGAGGCTAACAGGAGCATTTGTAGTTCTGGGTCACTGCAAAGAAATGCCCTGCACCTGGATGGACTGAGGTTAAAAGAATCAGCTGGGGACTTGGTGAAACTGAAGCCCAGCCCATGAGAGTCTGATGCTGGTGGTCTCGGGTTTTACTTAAGGACAGGGCTTCATAAACGCTCCTGTGCCTAAAAATCATGGGGTGGGGCAAAAAGACCTTTTGAAAAATGCAGATCCCAACTCAGTAGGTCTGGGGTGAGTCTAGACCCACCTGGGGTTTCTAACAAGCCCCCAGGTGATGCGGATGCATCCACAGACCACACTTTGAGTAACAAGCCTTTAAGAAACAACAATGGATGGTCTCGCCATTCACCGTGTGGTACCCGGGACAGGACCGTGAACATCATCTGGGAGCTTTTTAGAAAGGCAGTTTCAGGGCCCACCCCAGACCTATGATATTGGAATCTACATTTTTATCAAGATTCCTAGATGGTTCTTATGCACATTTGTTTGAGAAGCTGACATAAGAGAACTTCAGGATCAAATTCACAAAGGAGTTGTCTTCCACAGAAAAGGCAGCTTGCAGCTGGGGTGGGGGGGGCAGTGCAAAAAAAAATGCATCTTTTTTATTCTAAAGCAACTGAAACCCATATTAAAGGTAGGCCTGCAGTAGAAGGGACTGAGTAACCTATTTAAAAACAAATCTCTTAAATCCCACCTTCTCCCTACCAAAGGGAACCACTTGGCACAAGAATTCTATTGTGGCTCCTCGGCTCTGAATGTGAAACTGCTATCATAAGGTGTCCCCTTCCTCTGCTCATCATTTCTCTATGGGCATTAGGTCAAACAACTTGGGGACCTTGCTATAACCAGTGCATTACCACTGTTCTGGGGACAGGCGGTTTAAACAGTAAAGGGGGACTGATAAAGCCCAGTATGCTCAGTCAGGAGGCGAGGTGGAACCGCATGTTCAGATCTCAGTTGCTCCTTGCAAAGACTCTGTGTCTGATGTTTAGGGAGGTCTGAAAAAGGCAGATGTCACCACTTCTATGAACTCAGCACCTTAACAAAACGTGTGACACATCAGAAGGATAATTTCTTCAGTGTTGGCTGAAGAGATTTATTTCAAGATTTAAAGCAGTAAATAAAAAATCTTAAAAAGGGGGGGGCGCCTGGGTGGCTCAGTCATTAAGCGTCTGCCTTTGGCTCAGGTCATGATCCCAGAGTCCTGGGATCGAGCCCCCACATCGGGCTCCCTGCTCAGTGGGAGGCCTGCTTCTCCCTCTCCCACTCCCCCTGCTTGTGTTCCCTCTCTCGCTGTCTCTCTGTCAAATAAATAAATAAAAATCTTAAAAAAAAATTTAAAGCAGTAGTTGCTAAAAAGTAGAGGCCAAAAGAAGACATGCGTCTATAGATCTCCAGAAACCAAAAAGAAAGGGGAAAACAGACTTAATTCAAAAAAAAAATAAAACAAAACTTTAATTAAATAATCACCTTCTAACAGAATCTGGGGTCACGGAGAGTACCCTAAAAGCAGTTGGAATCAGTGAGATCCTATCCACAAGCTCTTTATTTCCTTCAGTTGTGTTTTTCTTGGGATTCTGTTTGCTACAAACAATTGCTTGCATTTGTTGATCAATAGATCAAGGAACAGTCAAAGGAGATAGGGAACATCTAGGAAGGGATGATGCTGGCATCGATGAATGTGGACAGGGCCAATGCAAATACTGTGTTCAATTAGCATTTTTGTGGACCGAGCAATTTCTGGAAACTATTCTCAAGTCACAGAACACACAGGGAGCATCTGGCTCCATTTCTGGAAGCACTTCTAATACCCTTGCTTCCAGCTCTTCAACCAGTCCCCCTCCAACTCAGTTCTTGACCCTTCATCATGCCAGTCTTAACATCCTCCTTCTGCTCTACTTGCTTCTTTGCTGTGCTCGGGCTTCAGGTATTAGTAATAACAGCCAACCCTTAGTTGGGCTTCCTTACAGAGTCCGAGGCACTTCACACACCTTATTAAATTCTCACAAGAATTTCTTGTTTACTAAGGAAATAACTAAAGCTCAGAGAGGTGAGGAAACCTGCCCCAGGTCACAGAGCTGGTAAGTGAAGGCTGCAGGATTCCATCCTATGTCTGTTCCAAATCCAGAGTCCCCTGACTAAATCATTCTGTCCCTTTTGTTCCCTCCCTTCTACCTTACCTTTCCAGCCACTGTGTCTGCCTAGCTCTTACTTCCTAGACCCGGTCTGGAGTAAGAACCTGAGGCTTTCACTGGACCTCGTTGATGAGAAGTCTCATCTCTCGACTGGGGTTCCTCCCTCCTGCAAGTGTCCTCCCACATCTGATAGCCACAGCTTCAGTACCTTTTCATATTGAATTTTTCAGGGAGGTTTTGAATGGATTTTGCATTCCAAAATATATACACTGGAGCTTAGGGATTACGGTCAAGCCCATTGCCAACGTTCTTTTTATGTTCAGAAAAAAATCAAGAAAAATAAGGGCAAGCCCCAAAGGATGGCCACAAGCATATTTACATTAGACACTTCTACACTGGTCTATTTAGTTAAGCCCCACATTTTCTCTGTTCCATCATAGGTGTCTATTAATAATTCCAATACCCTGAGCCGTTTTGCCAAAACAATGACTAATAGTGTATTTATCCAAGTATAATCCAGTCTGCTGCAAGGTAGAGACGCAAGCCCTGAATACAGAGAGCCGGGGGGAGGTTATTTTAGAGCAGGTATATATTTGCGGAGGATGCCACTCATGTTTAGATGAAAGTCCCCCATGCAATACTGTTTTTCTCACATTACACAATCACCAAGGAGGAAAGTTTCTGACTGAAAGCCAGCTGGAGAGTGAATAACTTGCCAAGCAAAACACTGAGGATCCAACGCTAACATCTCCAGATAATTCTTCTTGGGGCGGGAGGACAGTGTTCCTGTGATGAATGAATATTTTGACTTGGTGATTAATCACAATTACGCTAGAAGACCTGACTACATGTCTCCTCCTACAGGGTCCTCTAACACCTTCCTTGCTGCCACCATCTACAGAAGGGGCTCTCCAAAATTGCTTTAATTGACAACAGACCAGGAAATTGAGCCAAAGCTCCAGATGTGACATCTATAATAATAGTTCCTCCTCAAAAGAAACCTGTGATCTTCTATTTGTCTTTTAGTGTTGTGAAGGTGGCGGAACTTTTCCCCGAAGTCTTCACGTTGAAAATAGCGGTCTCTATACCATGGCCACGCACTCATTCACTGAGCACCCTCGGGAGATTTTAGCCAATTTTTTCAACTTAACTACCTAAGAGTAAGTCCCTTCTGAAAGAAAAGTTTACAGAGTCCATCGATTTTCTTTTGGCAGGCTGACAACTCCTGGATTAGAACAGATTAAACACAGGGAAGCCTTCCCACGCCAATCCAGAGAAGGTTCTCCCCAGATTCCGAAAGCTTTTCTTAAACTCCGGGAAATGGAAACGAGAAGGGGGAAGGAAAGAAGGTTTGGTGAAAAGGGGGAAATAAACCACGGAGAATAATATTTCCTGAACCGAAAGGACAAAACAATTCAGCTAACATATATTAACCTTTATTCTATGACAGAGACATAAATAATTTTATGAATTCATATGACTTGTACAAAAGACAAAATAAGATATTGCACTAAGTTTAGATATGGGATATTTGGATTTAATATTAGCTAAACAGATAAATATATACAATTTAAGGAATTAAGGCAAAACCAGATGATACTTTCAAACACAACAGAAGGCTTGAAAAATAGGTATAATTAAAAACAAAGGCATCCCATCTCCAGTTAATAAAGTGGTCATGTCTAAGGGAAAAAAATCCCTTAGGTTTTTAATAAAGTGGTTATTATCCATCATGTTAATTCAAGCTGAGCAAGAAAGTATAGGATTTCCCATGGAGGAGGGCGGTTTGGTGGAGGTTTGGGGGCTGAGCACTTAGAACTCACGTAAGCAACTTTTTCCTTGTCAGATTTATGATCTATTCTTCCTATTAGAAAATATAATTTGGAAAATATGACTCTTTCACAAATATAATTAAAATACAACTATGAAGCATTCTTTTTTGTTAAGGGAAGTCATGTTGGTGATATCATAGGGTAACTTTGCGGGCAAGCCATTCGTTACCCTATTTGTAGAGAAGACACAAAGCCAGTCACTGAAAAACAACCCCCAGTTACTGTAAGAGAACAAAACAAACTGATTCCAAAGGAATAAAAACGAGTGTAATCAATATATCAACACAGCACACAGTTCTTTGGCAGTATCGCACTAACCGTTGATTGAAGTCAGAACTTGAGAGTTTTCTAATTCTTAGACCCGGTTGCCAGTCTTTTCTTAAAAACAAAGAAATAAAATTCCACATCTGCAACGAATTCAGTGATTCCAGGAAATTAAATTCAGAATAAACCTCGCAGACAGCTTTTGACTGTCACACTTGAGCACAGGTACATATTATGTCTGCTGAGAGTCCCCATCCGAGTATACGGAGACGCACACACACACAAAATAATCTGTGAGACTGTATATTGGTTCGGACAGGCCTAGAATCCTTAAAGAGAATCCATATTCACCCATGAGAAACCGATAAAAGACATCAATCCGAGGATGAGAAAATGATCTTCCAGTAACTCAGGGGTGGGCCACCCCTCCCCTGGATCAACATCACGGAGAAATCAAATCCTATAAGGGAAACACCAGAAAGCCAGAGAACGTGGAGTACTGCCAGCCTCCAACCAAGTTACCTTTCTCCAGTTTCAGGTAAACTTTATCCTCCTTATCCAGGTAGAGAAGCACACCGTTAGTAGCAGCTTCGCGAGTAACGTCTTTGTCCCCGGCAAAGGCAGATATTACTGGCTTCCCATTTAACATCAGGTTAACCTACGAGGGAAAAAAAAAATCACTGAAAACATCTACCAGGGCTAATGAATGATGTCTGAGATGACAGACCCAGTAAACCATCTGATGTTCAGCAAATTCATCCCCAGCGATGGCTGCACTTAGTAGGTCCACTGCCAACCACAGTGGCTGCACTTAGTAGGTCTACTGAGCTAATTTTCTTTTTTTTTTTTCAATTTCTCCCATAGAAATTTCCTGAAATGCTTACAAAATACCATCCGTGGACAGCAACCTAGCCTTGGGAAAACTGGCCTCCCTTCAACACATAAATTAAGCTTGCTGTTTTATTTACTTCTCACATTCAATAGCAATCTTTTGGTAATGAAGCAAGCCTGAGGCTTCCCGGTATATTAGAAAAAGAAGTCCAGTGCCCTTTTCTCTGATAAACCCAGATACAGCAAGATTCTACCAACACATTTTTCAGGTTACTAAACCTGCAACAGGCATAGTGCTGAAGATCATTTGAAATTATGGAATGTGTGTGTGTGTTGGCGGGTGGTGTTCTGTTTTTTTCTTTTTTCCCTGATAATGTGTATTAAAAATAATAAATGTACATTATTAAATGTGTATTAAAAAATAATAATCACCACCATAGTGAAGATTTTAATGATGGATAATTAGCAAAGAATCCATAATTAATAAACTCAAAATTATTAACAAATAATAAACTCAAAATTTTCTCCCGACTACAGTTTTGATTATACTGTGTTAAACATTACATAAATTTCCAAATATCGGGGCTTGAGAAAAGCTTTTCCATGCTAGTAAATTTCTTTACTAGATAGTCATTCCTTTTATGTTAAAAAAGTACTGCCTAAATTAAATCTGAGGATGATCAATTTACCCATTCGCTAGAAGCTGTGAAAGTGGTAGGAGAGTGTGTAATCCACCTTTCACGTAGCCATAGTATACAACACACACACTGAGCATAAGATAAAGAGAATGCTAGAATTCCATAGACATGCATTGGTATTATTGGGTGTTAGCATATTTGAATATTCTAGGAACTCGTCTTTGAGTGTAAGGTCAAGCCTATTACCTGAGAAAGGACAACACAAAATATGTTGCTAACTGTGGAACTGAAATTTCTGAGAATTCACTAGTTTTCAGAGTAACTGAGGATAAACTATTTAAAGCATACGCAGAGGAATGCCCTTTCGTAAAAAGTGTATTTTTTCTAATGGTTAACTGTAGCTCAAAATTTCTAACAATGATGGCAAATTTGTTTTATTTAATATGTACTTGTAAAGTTCTGCTAGTCTTACAAGTTTCTTCCTTACAAGTTCAAATAATTTTTGCACATTTAATGAAATCAAGATCTTATAAAGAGATTTGTGCCACTGAGTTTTTAACTAAGGCATGTTTTCCAAATGGTTGGTTGTTATTAAGGTAATACATTCTACCGTTTATTTTTCTCTATGTTTCTTGTCATAGCCTTAATGGATGTAATAAAGAAGAAAACTGGAAATTAAGTGTTTTAAAAATAAACTATAAAGATGGTTGTTTATTTTTATAATGAAAACACATCTTTGGATAAACACTTAAATACATAACCCACTGCCAATAAACACGGCCGTTTGGGGGTAGAGAGGGAGCAGTTGAAAACACATACCTGGATTGTTTGGCTCTGGTAGACTTTAATTACATGAAAGCTGAAACTGTAAATTCCTTTTCTTGGTGCTACAAAGACAGACTCCAGGGTGAAAAAATTACCCACGTTTACTAGGATCTACAAATAAAAATAATAAGTAACAGTATATTATTAACAATAATCTCTTCTGTAAGTTTCCTTCCTTCCTTCCATCTTCCCCTCCCTCCTTCCCTCTCTCTTTCTCTATCTCTCTCTCTTTCTCTCTGTCTCTTTCTCTCTCTTTTTCTCTCTTTCTCTGTCTCTTTCTCTCCCTCTCTCTCTTTCTAGCTTTCTTTATTTCTTTCATAAGTAGTTTAAGAAACCATAGAGAATAAAACATTGAGTTCTACTCTTTTCCTCTTTGGTGACTTGGGAAACAGATTTGTGAAATGGAAGGTTTTTCTGTCTTTTAAATGGTAGAGGAAAAAAATAAAGTAACTGCTTTGTATTCATGCCTCAATTTCCAGCAAGGCCTGATGGCTCTGGAAACAACTAGGTAACACGGAGGACTTATAAATATTAGCTTTACCTTGAGAGCCAGATAAAAGGCATCTGCCCTGTATTTATATTCCCATCCTCTACAAGCCTTAGCAATGTCCAGAGATGACGTTTCCAAGACAGCCAATCGGCATCCATGGGCTCTCTGCAGTCATTCCTGGACATATCACATAGAGGCCTGGGCACCCCCTCCACCCTGTGACATAATCCATGACACTGAATAGTGCACAGACTAATCTGAATGCCTGGCCCTCCCCTGAGCCTCCGCCAAACCTCTCCTAAGATCCATGGCCATTTTTTCAGTCCTGTGCCATCTAGGCCTTAATTATAATATTTTGGCAATGACTCAGCCTTTGCAGGCTGCCAAAAGTAGAGCATGAATAAGGACAGACTGTGAAATTGGTGGCCTTCTTGTGTTCCTGCCAGTGTTATCCGTTATCCTCTTCTCAATCACCTGCTCTTTATTTAAACTTCAAGGGTCAAAAATGAAAAGTAAAATAAGGCACTATTTCCTAAGAAAGCAGCAATGCATTTTGTATTCCAAGATGTGCAGCCTGTTTCTACTGCTTATGAAATTAACTCTGAATTTCAATAAGTGACCTCTTAAACCAAATTTGCAAATGTCACATAAGTCAGTCCCTTCCTATGAGAAGGAGAGTGAGAATGTTTGGGGGTGGGAAGTTGTAAAATGACTGGGGTTTATTCCATTTCTCTCCAAGAAATGAATATATAACTGGCATTCAAAAAAATCAGATGTCCCTATAAGGATACATTTCCACTGTATCAGTGGCAATCTGCCACTATCTCTTGTAAATGCTACATTCGTGCCAATATTAGGCCTTTTGCATAATTCCCTAAAAACATACTATCATCTCTGAGCAATGCACCAGAATAGAGTAGCGGGTCAAGTTGATGTACCAGGTTCAACCCTCGACTTAAAATACATGTATGTGTATAATTTTATTCTGAGAGTTCACCTTCTTCCAAATAATCCTCAGATTTCTTTCTCTGACCTGATGATCAATGATCTTTCAGCAACGAATCACCAGCTATGCAATAATCCCCAGCAGAGCTGTTACAAAGATTTTTCTCAAGCACATTTAAAATAATTTGGGGTACTTAGCGGGGACTTCCTGACTCAGATACAAGTAGCATAATTCATTAGCAATAATGGGAATGTCTGATTAGTGTTGACTACACACAAGGCTGGATGTTGACTCTACATTGTAATTGGAGCATCCCAGCACATACAGATTTATAACTAAATGTGTCTTGTGTTCTCTGAGATGCACAGTTCCCCAAACAGAAGAACAAATCCTCTCCTCTTCTAACTGACAGAAAGGTCATGGAAAAGAAGGCATTTTACAGTGCCATGTCCACAACGTCCAACATTTAATTAATGCATTGAAATATAAACCAGGGGTGGTGCTAGACTTTATTTCCATCAGGATGGAAAATACTGCACCAAAACCCCAAAGGGGCTGCTTCATTCTTTAAAAATTATAGCTATCTGATAGTAAGCCCCAGAGAAGCATTCTCTGCCTGGCCAGCTGGAGAGTGCATTACTTAGGAACAATTAAGTAAGGAATGGAAATGTCACCTCTTTCCTTCCCTGGCACACACTGCAGTACCACTTAACCTGTGTTCCCACACATGTGTCTTTGCATACAACTGTGCACTACACAAGTGACTATGGAATTTAAAAGACTCTGGGTGCTGTTAGGGTTGAACTTACAACCCCGGAGTCAGTTTCCAGTTTTAAGACTGCTTGCTAAAGCTAAGCTGATACCCCTGGGGTTTCTCATCAGCCAAACCCCAGAGCTCCAGCCACAGATTTCATCAGTTCCTCTCCACCCCCTACCCTCAACCCCAAAGTCTGTCTTTCCCCAGTAACTTGCAATTCTCTGAAAGGACCGGAGCAGGGGAAGGGAGCACCGGCTCCCCAGCGCTTCCCAATGGGAGCTCCCTGCAGCTGCCCTCCCTCTCCTTCCACAACTTTTCTCCAAGTACCACAGAAAGGCTTTCTGCTGCAAAGGCGCCTGCAGCGTGTGAGGGGATCCTGGCAGCAGAAAGGTGGGCGAGACCTGACCCACGCCATCACTGCCTGCCCTTGGCAGCCACCTGCGAGAGCTCTGCAGAGAACGTGGACCCCCAAAGCTCTCCTTGGGGAGAAGCTTCTCCACCTGGGGGGGGGAGGGACAAATCATTTATCTGGAGACCGCGAGGGGACCGCGCTGGAACCGCCTGGGCAGCACCTGCAGAGGAGTCTGAGCCGGAGGGGGGGGGGGGGGGGGGCAAGCTCTGGCCAAGAGATCTCGAGGTCCAGGGACCAGCCTCCCGCCGGCTCCTATGGACCTGTTGCTGTGAAACTCGCCCCAAGCTCTTGTGGCTGGGCTCTGCGCTCCCAGCCTCTCCCCCTCCTTTCTCTCCGGAGGCCAGGAGGGAATGCGGGCAGGGGCGGTGGTGGGAGAGACAGAAGTTCCAGACCCAGACCTATTTGGGAAGGCGAGTGCCGAAATGATCCTCCACATCCCAGTCAGACCAACTTAGCCTGAGCAGGCAGCCTGGGTCTCTGGGCTGCCAGAAGATCGACCCCCCCCCCCCCCCCACCACCACCCATACACACACCCGGTGCCCTGCATCCCTCAGGGTCTGACCTGATCGAAGTAAATGATGCGCGTCTTGTTGCTCATCTCCGACGGCTCATGGTTGGTGCTCCGCACCGCCGAGAAGGCGACCTTGGAGTTGGCCGCCCGGACCGAGATCCCCAGAGGGGAGGAAGAGGAGCCCTTGGAGTCCGTGGCCGGGTTCGAGTCGCACACCACCAGACACTTGCCCTCCAGCACAATGGGCTCCGTGTCGTTCTGTGCCCAGACGGGCAGCGCCGGCAGGGTGAGGGCCAGCAGCACGGCCGGCACCACGGACAGCGCCCGGCTCCCGGAGCCCATGGTGAGGCGCGTGGGCAGCCGCAGCCGGCTGACGCTCCCGCTCGCCCGCTTCGCCTCCAACCCCGGGACCCCGGCGCTCGGGAAGATGCCAGTAGCTAGATCGACAGCGCTGCGGGAACGGCGGCGGCGGCGGCGCGCACACTTCCCCCAATTCTGTGGTTTGAAGTCAAAGTCTCCGCTCGCGCTCTCTCGCGGGCTCTGTTACCTTTGTCCTTTAAGGAGCTCATGCAGAACCCCCTACCCCACCCTCCTCCGCCCAAGAATCAGCCCTGCCTGGGGCCCCTGCACCCACCCTTGTTCCTGGACATCTAAAAGTCACCACACCCTCACATTCACAACTCAAAGAGGAAAACGGTAATAAATTCTCACCCCAAACCCAAGCACCCCCAGGTGGACGACGGAGCAGGAAAAACAAAGGAGACTCAAAGAAAAGCCTCGGGGGTAGGTGGGTGCCGAGCGGTGCGGCTGTCGGTCCTGTACGCGTCCGGCTTGCGGCAGGGACGAATTACAGAGGCAGAAGGTGTTTCCCGGACTGAGGAGAACGCGAGGCTGTGTTCATGGCCAGGACTCCGGCGACTCCCACTTTCGCCTCGTCCGAAATTCCCCACACCTCGGCGCCTCTCGGACGTCGGCAGGTAGGCAGCAGCCAACCGGGTCCCGGGCACGGAGAGCACCGGTCCGCGGGATCAGTTCCAGGGCGCAGGGCGGCTCGGCGGCGGGGTCCTCTCCAGCCGCTGCCGCGCGCCCCGAGTCCCTGCGCACAACTTTGTCCTCGCGCAGCCGGGAGGGCGCCAGGCGGGCACACGCGCGCTATTTATAGGAGCGCGGCGTCCGGCCGGCTCGGCCTCCAGCTCACGCCGCTGGCTCCCGGGAGAGGGGGAGAAGGAGTCGAGTGACCCCAGCGAGCGGCTCCCGCCCGGCGTTGAACGCACCCCGGAGCAAGCGCGGCTCACACCGCAGCTGTCTGCCGAGGTCCGAGGCCACCCAGCCCGGGGAGCGCGCGGCGCGGAGAGTGTGTGCCCAGAGAGACGCGCGCACAGCCCCGCGCTCGCCCAGCTCCGCGCCTGCTCGCCCCTCCTCGGTCTGGGCGGGCAGAGGGGGCTGCGGCTCTCCTCGCCCCTCCCCAGCGCCGGACTCCGCCGCCGAGCGCTCTCCGAGCCGAGCGCGGGGCTGCCCGCCGGGGCCGTGCAGCCGGCTGCGCGCTGCCCGGGACCTGGGGACCCGCCGGCGTCCCGACCGCGGCTGGCCCAGAGCCGGCCCCAAGGAGCCCTGGCGCCTGGCGAGCTCTGGGGAGCCTCGGGGCGGACCAAAGCCGGCGGGGGCCGCTGGGAGGAGGTGCCCGATGCCTTCCGCTCCGGGAAGACGAGCCTCAGACGCTGCAGGGGCGAACCCACCCACACCGCGAACCCACCCCAAGCCAGGCCAGAGGAAGAGTGAGAGAGAGTTAACAGGGCAAGAATGAGTCCTCCGAAACCGTACCCCTAAAAAAAAAAAAAAAAAAAAAAAGCCAACTCCACTCTTGAGAATACAGCACCCTCTTGATGTGCCACCCTCCCCTCTGGGCCACCCCACTGTCATCTTGGCCTCTGACCGGCAAGATTTATCTTTTCCTTTCACAGCCACCACTGGGACGGAAGGGCTTTCTCTGTCTGGCTGCGTGAACTTGGCCAAGTCACTTACTCTATCTGTGAGGGCAGGACTCCACTATGCAAGGTCCTGTCAGCCCTCCAGTTCTATCATGCTTTGGGGTCCTGTCACTCTCTTCCCAAATGCCTTTTAGACTTCCAGCTGACAAAGGGCAGGTACCGAATCTTCTAGCAAAACAGCATCCCCAGCAGCCATTCCTGACTAATTATTAATCGAAGGGATGTTTGTTGAACAATGTCCCCCAGAGAGATGGCTCCCCTGTTCCTTCCTGAGTGAAGGGCATCCTCATGAACATGGATTCAAGCCCCTCCACAACAGAAGCCAGACCTGTATCTTCAGTCTGGGAGGGTCCTTCATAAGGGCTGAGTGTTGAACCATAAGCACCACACTGCACCTCCGGTTGTTAAAACTGCAAATACTTCTACTGCTTGGTATTTCTCTGGCCCCCATTCCCCCATAATCTTGCAACTAGATGAGTCCATGCCTGGAGCCAGAGGCCCTCCCAGATGCTGCTCCAGAACAGTGCTCTGTTCTGACTGGCAAGTGCTCTTTGTCCTAATGCTGACTATCACCAATCTAAGCTACAGCCGAAGATGGCCACCATTTCCCCAAGCACTGATGTCCCACCCTAAACCTACCACGGCTTTTCACATAAACCCTTCCTACCCTGAGTAACTCTCTTCAGGCTCTTACCACAGTCGGTCTGGATAGCAGCTGCAATTTCCTCTCACCTGATGCTGTTTTTTGAAAGCAGAGCCTGGATCTAATTTGGTTCCTCTTTCTCTCCTGTAGGGGTAAGCACCCTGCCTTCCTTTTCCAGGACAGCTGCTTAGTAACTGAGACCTGGTTTGTTCAACTGCAGGCTGGAAAGGGTTTGAGAAGAAAAGCTCTGTTGGTGACAGAGTTGTTAAGTACCCCATAAGCTATCTTCCTCACCAACCCCAATATACTCTCTGCATCTTTTCCTTCTCTGGGCATCTTCCTTCCTGCAAGAACTCAGATTTAAAGAAATCTTTTGCCCTCCCTCCTCTTTTCCTCACCAAAAGTATTTATTTCACAGCCCCCAAATCTAGCAGACTGATCATATTAAGGACCCCATAATCATTATGGAATGACTGGATGCTTCCAGATAGAATGGAACATTCATTTACCTAATAGTATAAGCTAGTATAAAGGAATCTCTCTCAGTAAAATTCAAATTCTAAGCCTCCTAGATAACCAGAGATGAAAATTTTGGTTTTCTATAAAAGATGTTCCCCTATTCAGGATGTTGTGACAAGGAGGAACACTGCATTTCCTGTTGACTCTTACTAAGAGAAGTGATCTGACGCTGTGAATCATAGGGTCCTGTCTCCCTTCCCACCACAGCTGATTGAACAGGCGTAGCCTGTGCGTTCTAGGGCTGTCAAGCCATTTGATACCAGAAGCCCATGACTGGTACATCCTGACTAGCAGATGAGCTGGGGCTGCCAGATTTTCTCTCTTTGGGATCTGAATGAGACACTGAGATGAGGTAAGCACTGGGTCCTGCAGAGGTCTCCAGTCTCCTGAACTAGCCATGGAAGGGCCACATGCAGGCTGACACAGAGGAGCATGTTGGAAGAAACAGAAGAACTGACCACACTTACAGACAGAAGCCAGTTCTGGAGACTGTGCACTTCTGGACACGATGAAGCGGGGGTGGGGGGCAGCCAACAGTGAATCTCCAGGCCTGATTCCTACTCACAAGAAGCCCAGCAACACTTTCATCTAAGGTTGGGTTCCTTGAGAACTGCCTGTGTCCTTGCGATAAAACCCACTTCACTTGAGCTCATTTTAATAGCCCACTCCTGTTCCTCACCATCCCAAATCCTCATTAGAACAACATCCCAGCAATCATACTACATCCGGCCATGCATCTCCTGCCAACAGACATTAACAAATCCAATCCCCTGCCTATGGGAAATGTTGTCCTAACATTTGGGGAAAGGAAGAATCACCTGCTCCTCACCTTCACCTCCAGCCCCAGCATCCCCAGGACAAAAGAAGCAGAATCATGTCCAAATCCGCAGCACAGATCTGTTCCTTCCTTTTCCTTTTTTTCAGTTGAAAATGTACTATTAGAAAACCTAGTTGTGTTCTGAATGTTTCCCTGTTCTGAGATTTCCCGATTGTACTTGATGCCCAGAAATTTTGTTCCTAGACCTCTAATGATTCCATTTCTCTGCAGTTGGGCTCAACTTGAAGTAAATTGGTAAAGTACATTAGAATCTGAACTGGTCTTGCATAGGAAAGACTACTCCCGAGGTCAGTAAATTCCATGACTAATGGTCTAACCATCCCTTAGAGAAACCAAGTTCCAAGCAAGCCCAAGATAGTAAGGATCATGAGTGATTTTCTGTTTCTGAAGAAAATGTCTCCAAGAAGGCAAAGGCAGACACAGGGTATCCACCTCGAAGGACCTTACCTGAAAAATAACCCCATGGTTGAATGCAAGAAGACTCTGTGCATCATGTAGCACACAGCGTCCGAGGTCAGTCAGGCCAAAGGTGGAAAATCGAGAGAGAGAGAGCAGTGAGAGAGACTCACATCATCACCAGACTAAGGTCCACTGGGACACTTAATTACCCTTTGCTCTCTACAGTGATAGTTATCAGCCCAAGCAAACATGATTCTTCCAGGGAGAATAAGTATCTTGAGGATAAAAAGGCTCTGTGAATAACCTTTATGACATGAATCCTGAAAGTTTCAGAGCAGTGTTGAGTAAATCCTCAGGACTCCCTCTGGAAACAGCCAGACTACTGACTTGCTTTGTATGAAGAAGGTATTCTGGGGGAAAGTAGATGGGTGATTTAAAAATCATTTCTAATTGATTTTACGATTTAAACATTGTTTGAGACACTTCATCTCTGCAGTCCCCTCCAATCACCACACTGGACAACAAGGTCCAAGTCTAAGGTGGCAGCAAGCAGGCAGGCTTCTGGGTTATAGTCACAGACAGACTCTAATGCCTCTCTTCCACCTTCCCATAATACCCTGTGCTCGTGCCATTCATTATATTTTTCACAATTTTCCAAAGTTGTTGATTTATTTGTTGTGTTTTCCATGCATGATCAACTCCTCAGGAGCCCAGGATTTAGCAGAGAGCCAATAAGCAGGGATGAAAAAACAAGTTTACTGAAAAAGTAACATATCATTGCCCTTATTTCTCATAGAGGAAATATACCATTTACTCTCTGATACAAGTATGATAGGGAAAGTAAAATTCTTTCTAAAATTTTGAGGGGCTTGAAATGTTTAGTCCATCTGTAGTTACTAAGAATGGAAAGCCAATGAAGCACAAAGGGGATTTACTGGAAGGACCTTCACAGAGTCCAAGGGCAGAACTGAGCTTTGGGAATGGAATGAAGCCTTGTAGATAACCCAAAACATTGCCTGCCTCTCTCTCTCCCCCCCCCAACTCTCTCTCCCCCTTCCTCCTCCCTCTCTCTCTATCCTCTTCCTCTCCATCTCTCTATTCCTATCTTCCTCTCCCTCTCCGTGGCACATCTGTGTTATTCTTTTGCTCACTGCAATCTAGCTTCCTCTGAAGCCTACATGATGGACAATGACAATGAACACTCCCAACTTTACACACAGCAGATCCATCCGCCCAGAGGACACCCCAGAATCCCAGGGAAGAGACTCACCGCCCCATCTGATATTAAATGCCCACCCCTTGGCCAGAGAGGCAGAATTTGAGTGCACACCACTGATTCCAGCAAGCAGGTGTGCCGCCGGAGCGGGGCCAAGGGGAGAGGATAGGCCCTACAGGAGAGATGCAAGCGGTATGTAGTGGCGTGGAAAAGAAAAGATACGGATTCACCCGTACGGTGTGATCCCATGTTAACGGTCTGTAAGTCCGTACAGACACAGATATGCTTGAATAAGCAGAGGGAAAAATATGAAAAGCTAGACAGCAAACTGTTCGCTTTCCAGGAATGGACAGAAGGAAAGAAAACCCCCTATTAAGGTGGCTCAGACCTTTATTACTGGAATGGCCACAGCAAACATATAGGGTATTATGGTTTGCATTTAAAATATATTTTTCTTAATATTTTAAATTTAATTCAAGTTTGGAGAGAAAAGGAACTAACATGCTTTCTCATATGCGGGATTGGCTGAACGGCAATTTTTTTTATTTTGTTATATTGATCCAACTCTAAAAAATCATTCACTCAAAGTCTAGGAAGACACCCAGACAGAGAAAGCCTCACAGTATACATTTAAGAAGAATAATTACATTGCAACTAATAAAGAAAGCTCTGATCACATCTTAGATTCAACTCGGCACTTTATGTAACAGGTAGGGGAAGCCCTAGTTCAGTGCACGATGCGTGCCTGGCCACCGTTAGTTTCTGCTGCATACATGAGGAGGGTCTGAATGCAGAGTCCAAACCAATGGGCCCTACTTGTAAGCATCTCCCGGGAGGCTTACCATCAAGGCAGACTCTCTGTTCCTACTCTGAGATGATGATTTTAGCCCATGAACTGGGAATATGTTTATTAACTAGCACCTGGTGACTGTGAAGCAGATGGTGCTTTGACTTTGTAGATGCGGCTGGTGGGGTGCATCCACCAAGGGTCCATCTGCAGTTGGGCTGATTAGCCTCTTGGCTGAAAACAGGGTATTTAGAATTATCTTCATCTCCTACTAGTTTGATGTCCATGGGGAAAGTTAGAAACCTTCCTTTAGCCAGGAAAAATGCAATCATAAAAATAATATCCAGTTCCCAGCTCCCTATAGGTGCTGAACAGGGAAATGTATGCAGGGCACCTAGCAGAGTATCGGGAATGCAGGACGGGCTCAATGAAATGTAGTGATTATTACCATTAATTTGTGGAATCTACCAATGACTAAAGGTGGGTGATGCACCGCACACCCTGGACCAAGGCCCATCAACTGCATTGCACTGGCCACAAGTCAACCTCACAGACGTTGTAACAGGGAAGGACATAGCGTGCCCACGTGTGAGAGAGACTCGAGGTTCAGACACCCAGTGCAGAGACGGGAAGCAAAGCCGAGTTGTCGGGGCAAGCATCACCACGGGGTGGAGGCCGAACTGCAGGGCTCAAGGCACCAGGCAGGTTTGTGAGTCCCCGACAAGGGACAAACAGCTCGATTTTCTTTCGCTTTCTTTCTTCCTCATTCTCTTAAGCACTGGGTCTCATCACTCAGAGTATCTGAAAGAAGCATTTAGCAGAAAGAGATTCTCCAAGGTGAAAATTACACAGAAAGTCAAGTAGAGCTGGGCACAGTCATCACAGCAACAGCGGAATGAGAGAAATGTTGCAGTTGTCAAATGCCCAGGGGTCCTCAGAGCCCGTCCTCAGAGCCGGACGGAGGTATCTTAAGGAGCTGGTAGTCCAACTAGTTATTTGGCAGCTGGAGGGTCCTAGACACTTTGAAGTGTCCTGGGTTTAACAGGATGCATTTCAGAGAGAAAAGAGGGAAAGGGTTTCATTCCAAAAGGTGACCCTCCTCCCCACTGACTGCACTCCACGGGCACCTGTCAGAGTGTGAGGCCCGCGGGACATGCATTTCTGCGGAGATGGCTTCCTCTCTGATATGAGCATCTTGCATCACTGAGCATGATTCTAGTGTTTATGGAGAAGTCTTTTCCCCACCATGGCCACTAGAAGCCAGCCAACCACTTGATCTGATGCCCAGCAGAAGGAACAGCAACCTATTTCTCCTCTCAAGGGAGAGCTGACTGGGGTAGCTCCCTGAGAGAATTCCAAGGATTCTCAAGGGCAAGTCTGACTCCAAGCAGTCTCTCTCCCTTGTGCACTACCTTTAGAATCTAATCCTCGAATATAATGCAACTCCACTGGTTTTTTTCCTTTTGTTTGGGGAAAACTCAAAAAAAAAAAAAAAAAGTTGCTGATAATGTCTCCCAATTAATTGCCACGATTCATCGGAGAGATAGACCTTATGACCCCCATTTCACAGATGGGGGGAAATAGAGGGTCTGAGTGGCTGCAGCCAGAGGGTGCTCTGCTAGTAAGTGGCAGGGGCAGGATTTGACTGCAGGACACCTGTCTTCACGCCCAAAGCTCTTTCCCCGACAGCATACAAGAAAGGTTGAAACAAAAATGCAAGGGGATTCTAGCAGGTTCAGAACTATTTTTTGCCAGTTGAAGGACACCAAACTCAGAAGAGAAATTGCTTGTGTTCCCAGAATTATTAATATCAGTAGAGGGCATGTGGGAATGAAACTTATGGCAGAGGAAGAAGATAGGCTTCAAATCACAGAATGTTTAATAAAAGCTACCGACCATAAATGCAAGGTGGAGGAGCATATATGTACATGCACGCACACATGCATACATATTAAATATATTAAATAAATTATATATGAAATATTATGTATATAATTAAATAAGTAGTTAGATCATCTTATGACCTTCTCCTAGCTTTCTGTGCTTTTCATTTAGAATGAAAGTGGCAGTTTTACATTCCTTGGTCTTGTTATGTGACTCAGAGTATCTACTACACCAAAAGTTTCATGAGGACAGAGGTGGGCTGCCTTTTCCTTATTATAATCAATGCCCTCAGAACAGTTCCTAGCACAGAGCACAGGCGTATTAGATGTTCATGGAAGTTCGTGAATCAAGTGGTGTGGCTACCTTCTCTGAGTGTATTTCCAGTTATAACACTAGATAGTTGCAAAAATCAACTTATGTTTTTCCTCTAATTCTCACTAATTATTTATGATGTGTAAGAAGCCATCCTTCCGTACTTGGAATTTAATATGTTTCTGGAAAAAGTACTGTTAAGTTGCCCTTCCTTTCCTGGACACCCATTTCCACAGCTGTTCCTTGTTTTCCACTCCTCCAGCTGGGGTATGAGTGTTTTACTTCTGGCCACCTTACCAGCTCAGCCTCTTTCTTTTCTGTCATGGGGGTTGTGAAAATGCTTCCTTTGCTAGGTGTGGCCTCAGTGAAGCCAAATCCCCCTGCTCTGTCTTTTGCCTGCTAATTGGGTACCTGCAGGATTCCAGGAACAAGTCCAAGGTGATGGGCTATGGCTTCTGAATCTGTTGGCTTCTGGCTATTTCAGCTGGTGGCGAGCATCCTGAATGACAAACAGTACACCAACTAACTTGACTTTCTTGGCCATCTGTCTGTTGGCTAAATAACTACCTCTTGGATAGACCAACTCATCACTTAGGCAGCTGGTGTTTTGGCGATTGACTGAGCTGGGTCCAATATTTCCTGACCATAAAAAAAAAAAAAAAAAATGAATTTCGCAGAGCTTTACATGGACTTTGTAGAGTCTTTATAAAGCAAAAATAGATAAGAAAAGCCAAATGAGTAAGGAAATAGATGGACTGTGCTTTAGAGCAAAGCTTTTGAAGGCATGAGTCACTTTAAATTTCGCCCCTTTGTGACTGTATTTTATTCTCTCTCCCTTTGCCTTTCCATGTTTCCTTTGCTTTTCTTTTCTAACCATCTTCCTATCATTTTTTTTCCTGAAGTTCCTAGTCTTATACTCCCTTCAACCAATATTTAATTAGGCCTTGGTGTGTACTAGGTAAGAGTAGCTAACCTAAGTGTCTTCGGGGGCTGTGGCAGGTACATGCTGTTCTTCTTGGTTGCTCAGTATCAGAAACCCCTCCCCCACGTCTACAGACTCTTCCTCTTTTATGAAACAGAGCCCGTCTCCCACCACAGAACCCGAACATGCCAGGTACTCATTTTCCAGCTTCTCTTGCACTTAGGGTGCAAGCGTGTGACCCACGCGCTGCAAATCAGACACACCTGCCCCAGACACTGAATGAGAAGTGTGTGAAGGGAGCAGGGACCTCCCAGAACCCCTTCTAGGGAAAGCAGCAGCAGGGGCAGTGACTCTGGGGCAGGAACCAGCATCACGTATCCACAGCAGGTGATAACATGAGCAGCAGGCTATGGGGTCTACGGTCGGGAGCCCCCATCCTGTCTGGGTGGTCACCGTCCTGCAGCAGAAGCCAGACCAAGGTGTCACTCCCGCCCTCATCACCTCTAACCCGCGTCTCTAGTCCACTACTGAAGGAGCCAATATATGTTAATAAATTCCTCTTCTACTGAAATGAGTCAGAGTCAGCCTTGGTGGCTTGAAAATAAGAGTCCAGCTGAATACTGGACACTGAAGCTAATCGGGAACCATAAATGGCTGACCCCAGCAGGAGATAACTGTAAAAAGCCGGAGGACCTATGACTCCTCTCCAGCAGGCAGCCGCTAGTAAACCTCGTACTAGATGAACCTGGCAATGATCTTTCAACAGAAAGACAAAGTCAGATATTTTGGTGAAACCTTCACTTCTGGATGTTAGCGACTAGTTCAAAAATGTTAGTGAGCTACCCAAAACATGGCTGTGAGATACAGAGAGCTCAAGGATGGCCAGTGTGTAACCTCTTTACTTTTAACTTTTTACTTCTAAGAAGTATTCAGAATACCTGTAATAAAAAGGCTTCCTATTTCCCCTCTGCGCTCTACATTTTACAGGAATTCAGTGAAGTCACAGATTTAAATAGAACATTGTCTGAGGACTAGGATGGTGTGAATGGGAACAGCATACACTAATACCAAATGACCACATAAGCTCACAGCATCCCGATCCAAGCCACCAGCCAATCAAAATGTGTGAACCATGTAAAATCTGCCGCCTCAGATACTGCCCTCTGTCTCAGAGAAGCATCCAAATTATCTCCTGATGTCCCCCTGCTGCTGTAACTGGGCACAGGCTCTGTTTAGTGCCCCAACCCCACAAGCCAAGGTCTTAGGCTGGTGCATCTCATTGGTGGGACCTATATCTAAGCATAGCTGCAAGGGAAGCTGGACACATATGTTCCTGGCATTTTTCAGCTTCTAAAGTGGGAGGTGATCCTTCCTCTCGCCAAGATTCATAAGATGTGCAATTCCCCAAACATAGGGGTTCAGATGCTGGTGGCCAAAACCATCCCCCAAGCCTGACTCCCCACCTACCCCTTCCATCAGCAGAGGAAGAATCAGACAATAGCCACCAAAAATGGACTATGATTTCTGAAAAATTAAAGTGAAATTATATATTACATTCTGAAAGTACACTTGGCTTGATTCACTTTCTTTTAAGATTCTACCTGTTGTCACCCTATTGCAGTTGTATTCACTAGTGTTCCCCAAAGTAGGATCTTTATCAGAATAACCAAGAAAACATTAAAAATGCTATAGATTCAGGGATGCCTGGCTGGCTCAGTCAGTAGAGCATGTGACTCCTGATCTCAGGGTTGTAAGTTCAAACCCCACCCCATGTTGGGTGTGGAGATTACTTAAAAATAAAATCTTTAAAAAAAAGTTACAGATTCAGAGGGTAAGTCCAGACCCACTGAATCAAATACTCTAAGGATGGGGTCCTGGGAATCCATATGTTAAAGCTTCCTTGGTGATTTTAATATGATAATTAGTGATTAATGTTTAATGATTTTAATGTTTAATGTTGTATCCACCTAGTACAGGTATCTTTCAAATGTGAAGATGGAAGAAGAATCCTTGGATTAAACTGAGGTCACTTAGCATGGTGCGTGGGCATCTTATTTTTACATGCAAGCATATGCCTTTCCACTGGAAACCTGCTCCCCTCCATATCAATGCTGCAATTGACAAGGGCAATGTTGATCATTGCCAGGAATGTTCCCAGGAATGGGCTCGTGACCCTGGCCTAGCCGATCATCCTACCCCATGCTCTCAGCCAGAGCAGTTGATCCAGGGATGAACGTGTCACCCAAGCAAAACCAAGCAGAGTTGTCCCATGAGGATATTATATATGGAAGCAGAGGAGAAGGGACCCTGCTTTTGGCTTCAGAGTTGGGCACCTGTGTTGGCCTCTGGGAGGGACCCGACCGAAGCTGATCCTGCTGTCTCTTCTCTACGTAAGGAAAGCGTGCTCCATTCCGTCCTTGACTGCACTGTGTTTTTCTTAGGAACTCTGATTACCAAGATGCAGTGGGACAGGAAACAGATGTCATTTGCCCAACATCCCATACATCCTATTTATATTTTAAGTGGCTCAAGTTGGATGTCTGTCCCTGGCAACCAAAATCTCTGGAGTAAGAGGGTTGTATTTTGCTTTCACTAGAAAAGAGTAAAAGGATACAGTGGCAAATAAATCACAATGAAATGAACATCTGCCTACTAATTTTTTAGTATTCTTAGCTCTAACCAAGAAGCTACCCTGAGTGAGTTTACAAGAAAGTGTTAATAAAGAAGCCAGTCTGACTGGATACCATGACAAGGAAGGGCTAAGTGGCTCAAAGTGACTTTTTTTTTTTTTAAAGATTTTATTTATTTATTTGAGAGAGAGAGTGAGAGAGAGAGAGAGCACAAGAGGGGGGAGCGGGAGAGGGAGAAGCAGACTCCCTGCTGAGCAGGTAGCCCGATGCAGGACTCGATCCCGGGACTCCAGGATCATGACCTGAGCCGAAGGCAGTCGCTTAACCAACTGAGCCACCCAGGCGCCCTCAAAGTGACTTTTGAGGGCAATGAAGTGAGGGCTTCGGCCCCAGTGAGCTGGGGGGAAATGCCTTTAACAAAGGCAATTAAGTAATCAATAACAAGTGCCCAAGTCTTGGACTAAAGAAGCCAATGGTTGCTGTCTGTACCCAGGTTGTTCTGTGGGCTGGCATTGGACAGGCCCATCGAGGGAGCCGAGCCGCAGAGAGGGAAGGGAAAGACAAGTGTTGTTTCCCTCACAGATGGATGTGGGACCTACAGATGTCATTCCAAAGCCCACCAATTCAGTCTCCCCAGAGCTTCCTTTATAACAAGCTGGTGCCAAAGAAGCACAATTAATGATTTTCCGTGATTTGCCAAAGCTCCATCAAAACAGCCTCTTGAAAACTCTAAGTTCACATTGCTATGGAAACACTGTCATGTCAAACAGAAAACACACGTGCGCGCACACAAACACATGCGGGAACGATTCTCAAGTTCTATGCAACTTCGCAAATCTGTGTGTGCACACGTATGTAGGCACATGTAGGCGCGTGTGCACACACCACAAATATCCTAGAAGCAGCCTGCAGATGCTCAGCCTCCAGACTGCAGATTTGCATGGGGTAGCTCTTTTCAAAAAGAAATGGTCGAAAATCTCTTCACCAAGAGGATCTACAGAAATCGTTTGGCTTTTGGTCAGGAGTGAGGGGCTCCTGTTTGATCCATGAAATGTGGAAGAGAAAAGTGTCATAAAGTTTCCATCACTCTTCCAAATGCCCCTCCCCATTCCCTTTCTGGGTTTTCAGTACTTGCTTCACTACCTCCTTCCACTCCCCTTTCCTCTCAAGTGCTTGAAGCCCCCTTTCAGTCAGAAAGTTCTGAAACTGTAACTTTCTTGGGAATAAAGAAGGCATCAGTTTCACCGTTCTACAACACAGCATCGAATTCTTCGATGAAAAGTCGGCAGGAACAGAGAACATTTGTCTGGAAGTGGGAGTGGACACTTCTCTAATGATCCCCTAGAATTTCTTCTGGAAGATGGGCTTCCACTTCCACTGCATTGTCACCACCATCACTTGGCGTAAGCCACCACCATCTCTCACCTGGGTCCTGAAGAGCTTTCCAACTGGTCACCCTGATTCCAGAGGGATTCCCCTCCTCCATTCCCCTCACTGATGCCAGAGGGATTTTAAAAACACAACTTCAACCATATCAATCCCCCAGTGAAAATGTTTCATTAGTTCCCCATTACCTACTGATAAAATCCAAAGTCCTCACCTGTCCTACGATGTCCACTCGCCTCCACCAGCCTTGGCACAATCTCTCCTCTGCTCTCCACCCTCCATGTATAGCCGAAGAAGCTGTGAGTGGCCCTTCACATCCAACTTTGGCCCCTTCCATCTCAGGCCCATGTGCACACAGGTCCCTCCACAGAGACAATTCCTCCTCCTGCCTCTGCCCCTTCACCGAGTCACTCCTGCATTTTCTCAAGACTGCTTAAATGTCACTTCCTTCTGGAACCCCACCCCCACCCCAGATTCGCTCACCTCCGACAACCACTAGGTTTGGTTTTCTGGGTAACTGTCACAATTACCATTAATCAGTTTATTTTCTTTTCTGATAGTTTATAAACTCCACGAGACCTGTGATCACCTCTGTCTTGTTCAGAATTATAATCCCTATACCCCACACAGTGCCTAGCACACAATAGGGATTCAATAATTTTTTACTGAATATATGAGTGAGTTAACAGATTCTGGAAATTGGCACCTGTGCCATAAATCCCATAAGGGATAACACCTTGATTTCAGCCTGCTGTGCTGTACAGCATAGTGTGCAAGTATTAATCTGCATGACAGCAAGTGTCCCAAGCCAGATCTCTACTTGTCCAAAACACATCTGTTAAGTCCCAACTTAAATACTGTCCAGACTTCTGCTGTCAAGATGAAGGAAGGGAAGAGTGGGCACAGGGAACAAGCAAGGAGGAAAAATTATCTTTGCAGATGGACTTACAAGCTGAGAGCGAAAGATTCCAGAAGCCACAGCAAGAGACGTCAAGAGAAGATGGTGGCCAAGCGAGCTTGAAGAATCCCACTGGAGTTAGAAAGCAGACTTGACCTCAGCAAAGGCAGTCAGGGTCACAGCAGAAGGACCACAGGGCACAACTCCAACATGAGGTCAGGGATGATAAGGAAGAACAGATGGCACATTTAGTCCAATAGTGGGTGGAGAAGAGCTTGTGACAAGCGATTCAGAACTGAATCCAGGATGGAGAGTTTTCAAACTGGGGCAGTGTTCACTTAATTCCCAAAACATGCTTTGGGGGCATGTGTGCTCTGAGGAGCCATGTCGGGCTGGACTTGATTCCCTGTGGTTTGCTTGATTCCTTCATCCCTCCTCCTCCAAAGACTGAGAGCAGCCTGCATGCACCTCCTTCATTGCACTTGGCACACTCTGGCTCCGGTCAGAGGTGCCCCGTGGGTGTTCTGGCTAGCCCGGGAGTGCTCTGAGGTCATCTTGTTCACATCTGAATCTCCTCCTGATCACAAGGAGGAGCGCAGTGTCCGACACATGGAAAGTGGAATCCTGATCTCTCCCACTTTTAGAGCATTGTGGGGTTTAATTTCATGTGTCAACTTGACTGGGCTGTGGGATGCCCATGTAGCTAGCAAAACATTACTTCTTTTGGTTTTGTTTCTTAGCAGAACCCAGACTAGTAGAGATTTTGGTACCAGGAGCTGTTCTAGAGGAATGGAATTTTATTTTTATTTTTTTATTTATTTGACAGAGAGAGGGAGAGAGAGACAGACAGACAGAGAGTAGCAGAGGGAGAGAGAGAAGCAGACTCCCCACTGAGTAAGGAGCCCAATGTAGGGCTCGATTCCAGGACCCCGGGATCATGACCTGAGCCGAAGGCAGACACTTAACAACTGAGCCACCCAGGTGCCCCAGGAATGGAATTTTAAAGTTTTCTGAGTTAGTGTCAGAGTTTCTGGAATTGGCTCTCTATTATGACTAGATCTAAAGACTCTATCTCCAGTAGTAAAGATAGAATGCCATGGTGTGAACTGTTTATAGAGACATGCAAAATATCTCCACTGGACATGCTCAATCCACCCCTTATAAGAAGCAAGGAGCCAATTCTGTATTCTGTATATGGCACTTTCTAACATTTCTGGAAAACCAAGGAATATAATGACATTGGTTGGTTGCTCCTAATGTTTCTAGACAAAGTAATGAAAGAAAAGGGTGACTTCTGGGATTCGATCATTGAATTCAACTGGTAATGCTGATTATTCTGATAATAATGACCTAGTTATCATTAGTACTGATCATAACTAAATCTGATTGACAGTGCTGATTAAAACACTGATGTGAATGGTTTGGGTCCCACATGATTTATTTTAGAAGAGCCATTCATTCAATGACATCTAGTCAACATTCGCCCTACGATTTACTTTCAACAATCAGGCACCACATATGCTCCACGCTCTTGCTGCCCCGATCCATTCTCTTTGCTGCAAAAAAAAAAAAAAAAAGTGATTGTTTAAAAAGCCAAATATTCCCATGCTTAGAATAAGAAAGATTACTTACTGCCAGGCTTTGCAGATTCTGTCACCCACTTTCCATCCTCGTGCTGAAATACCACAGCTTTCCCTCGGGTCCCCATGTGGACCACACTCCTTCTCACCTCTGGAACCTTGCATGAAAGTTCACTTGTCTCAGTCACATTCATTTTTCCAAGCACCACTGCCCAACAGAACTTTCTGTGATCGTTGGAATGTTCTAGATCTGCACTGTCCAACATGGCAGCCGGTAGCAACAGGTAGCCATGAAGCTCTTGAAATATGGATAATGCAACTGAGGAACTCAATTTGAAATTTTATCTCACTTTAATTAATTTAAATGTAAAGAGCTACATGTGGCTAGTGGCTACCATATTGGACAGTGCAGCTCTAGAATTCAGCTCAGATGCCTTTCCTCACCCTCCAATTTTAGGAAGATATATATATTAACTGTACTTTTTAATCATTGGATTTATCACACAAATCCCAAATGTTATTAGTATGATTATTTATCTTCAATTTCCTCTGCTATCCAGCAATTTCCATGCAGTCAAGGGGCAGGTCTGTCTTGTTCCATATTGATGTGGTCCCTAAAGCCTAGTTCAAGTGCCTGGTACAGAGTAGACAACAGTATTTGTGAATGAATGAGATTCTATGACTATATGACTTCAGAAAATCATCGCATGTTTCTAAGACTCGATTACTTCACCTACAAAGTCTATGGGTCCCTTCAAGCTTATGCCCTGTGTAGAAAATACAGAAATGGGGCACTAGATAGAAAGTTCTAGACGTTACTTAACACCATTTTGCCACAATGACTTTCTGTAAAGCATTTCAGAAAATGGCCAGACTTTATAGTTCAAAAACCAAATATGTTGGGGTGTCTGGGTGGCTCAGGCAGTTAAGCATCTGACTTTGGCTCAGGTTGTGATCTCAGGGTCCTGGGATCAAGCCCCACATCAGGCTCCACACTCAGCAGGGAGTCTGCTTGTCCCTATCCCTCTGCCCCTCCCCCCGCTTGTGCTCTCTGTCTCTCTCGCAAATAAATAAATAAAATCTTTTTTAAAAAAATATGCTCTGAAATTTTATCAAAGCACATTTCTGCCACTTCATTAAGGCACACAGTATCTATACAATCCATATTTGACCACTGAAACAATTCAGTGGGGTGACCGTTTATATTTTGCAGAACTGGAAAGCTTTTCAGACTATAAGTTAAAATCTGGGGCCTCAAAATGGGAGAGACACTCTGGTAATCACTTCACCTCTGCTTTATGCAACCTAGCAACTAATAAAATATGGATCAGAGAGATTTAATATCAATTTATAATTATCTTTTACTTCTTATTACTCTTGGTAATAACTTTCATGGCTTTAGTATCACACACTCTTCTTTCAGAACAAAATAAACCACCCCAAAAGTGTAGAAGGGTTCATTTCGCCAAGTTGTCAAATAAATTGTAAAAACAGTGGAAAGATGGAGGGTCTACATTGAACCTGAAAAGTTTATAATGAATTTAAACTTGGCAAGGGTCTTGTATACAATACTAAGTTAATTGCCTATTTTTAAGATTCAGGATTTAGAAAAATCACAGCCCTCCTTTAGAACTAGTTTAAAATCCATCCTTCTTTCCATACTGCCCTAGCCATGCTAAGGCCCTCTCTCCTCTTTGCCTGAGGCAATGCCTAATGAATGATAATGGGGACATCAAAGGCATCATAGCACAGTGGTCAAATGCATAGGCTTGGATGAAGACTGCTTATATGTTAACCTTGACCTCAGTTTCCTCATCTGTAAAATGGGGATAATCAGAATACCTACCTCTAGAGTTGGCATGAGGATTTAATGGGGTAATACATGTGAAGCTTGACACAGCTTATATACGTCAAAGAATATCAACTATCATGACAACAGTGAGAGAGGAACAGGAGCAGATCTGTCTGCAAAGGTCTTATACTCAGCAACTTTGTAAAATAGTGTTAAAAAATAAATTAAATAGTGTTGTCAATAAGCTTAATGTGCCACGCTTTCTAGTGGCCTTTATGTTTAATTTAGTAACTGCCATTTATCAAGCACACACTGAGTACCAGGTATACAAAATCTTATTAAATCGCCCCAATAACCCTGAGAAGTAATACCAGTTGTACTGGTAGTAGTAATAATTGTTGTAGTGGTAATGAGAATGGATTATACCTAGCAGTCTTTGTGTACTTACTGCTCCTAGCACTGTGATGAGCCCGTTACGTACACGACCTCCTTTAACCCCCCCTTAGCAAAGCTAGAAGATTAGAATGATAGTTACTGTCATTTTAGAGAACGTGGGCTATAGTCCAGAGGGCTAAGTAACAAGTCCAAGATTAGATGGTCTGCGTGCGGGAGAGCTGAGACAGGAACCAAGTTTAGCTACTTCCCGATAGCTCAATTCTACTGTCTTAGGAATTTGGAATTTGAAAACAGAGTATGTTTTCATAGAACATACTGCTATTTTTTATTAACAGTAAAAATATGAACCAGACGATTATGTGAACGAGGGCTGGGACTGGGTGAGGAAAACAAGGTGTCTAGGATGCAAAATCCAATGAGGCACTCAGTCTCAGAAAGAACCCAGAGCAGCTGGGATGGAACTAGAAATCTCCTGTGTGTGTCACTGGGAATCGTGCCAAATGGAGTCACTCATCCTTCTACTCTTTGGTTTTAAAACCTATGCTTTCTGCCTGTTAGGGACACAGCATCATATAATGGACCTGATTTAGGGTGTCTGTTGAACCCCAGATGATGGCACCCCAACCTCCCAGGATGTCCTCTCAAGCATCTTGAGTTGCATCTTCGAAAGCCCATTCTTTACTCTATCAGACTGGCAGCTTAAGGGGCTGTAGAAAGCGGTATGTCCAGAGCCACACCTCTGTTACTGTAAAGTGGTCCACCACCATATTATGCAAGATCCCATGCTCGTGGATCAAAAATTGTAAAGCCTTGGGACATGGTGCTGGTAGAGACCCTGTGAGCGAGAACAGGAAAAGCCAGCCTGGAATAGATACTGAAACCAACCAAGATGAAATGTTGTACCTTCCATGTAGGAAGGGAACTAATGTAATCATTTTACCACCAAGGGGCTGGTGGGACTCCTTATGGCATGGTACTCTATCAGGGACTCAGCATGCACTGATGCTGGCAGATTAGGCGTCCAGCAGTAGCAATAGCTGGGTCAGCCTTGTTGATCAAAGAGTCCTGCTTGTTGGGCCCATGCATACTTTCGATGCCTGCCACCACAGCTACTTCAGCATGCACTTGTGCCAGCACAGGGCGGCCAAAGACAGATACGGGCTGACATCAACTAGCTGAGTTATTCTGTCTCCTTGATTATTTGGTGCTTCCTCCCTGGTGGTTGCTCTCTGGTGGCATTAACACGTAATACAAAGATTTTCATACTTTGTACCTACTCCCATAATTCATCCACATGTCATATTCCCAAATCATCTTGATCCCATTCTTCCAATCTTACTCCTTTCAGGCCCCCAACCAACCATTCAAACCAATCTTCACCATCCAAGAGTCCCTACTCTATCCTTTCAGCACAAAGTGGATAATGGAGTGCACTCTCCAAAGCTCTACCATTAGGAGGATTTCTCTTCACTACTGTTTTCTGGAACATCTGAGAGCATACAACAGCTTGCTCCCGTAAAAATGGGCCAACTCATCCATGAAACAAATTCGGTCCCTTTTGTTCTTTATCAGCTGGTCATAAGAGAACCTCCAAGTAGCCATAGGTGCGAACTGATGGATGATCAATGGTATAACCCCGGTGAATGACATGGGGGACTGGGCCACCTATTCATGGAGTTCACTTGCGCCCTCTGGCATTGCTCCTTCCCAATCCTAGATATTCCATGCACATCTTACAATGCATTGCTGATGAGCCTGATAGATCTTGGGTCATGATGGATAGCCTTGACCACATGGTCACTTGATATCCCAGGATCAGGAACCTCATCTGTACCAGGGTCAGTAGCGTGCCAGGAGCTGTTTTTTAAAATGGTGTATAATTCTCGGGGCGCCTGGGTGGCTCAGTTGGTTAAGCGACTGCCTTCGGCTCAGGTCATGATCCTGGAGTCCCGGGATCGAGTCCCGCATCGGACTCCCTGCTCAGCAGGGAGTCTGCTTCTCCCTCTGATCCTCCCCCCTCTCATGCTCTCTCTCTCTCTCTGTCTCATTCTCTCTCTCAAATAAATAAATAAAATCTTTAAAAAAAATAAAAATAAAAAATAAAAAAAATAAAATGGTGTATAATTCTCTGCTGAAGATAGCCTGGCTGTCCTCCAGAAACCTAGGGCTCTGCATTATTATTTTTCTACTGGAATTTGCCATAAACTCCATTTTGCATTCTTCCCCACAGCAGATACTATCAATGCCATATGGGCTGTCAGGTCATATGACCCAAACAGCAGGACAACTGCACTGAAGTCTGGATCTCTGCAGGGCCTTCTTCTGCTCTGGGCCCTCCTCACTGCTGGAAGCTCTGAAATTATGATTCCCCATTCAGTTTCCCACCTTGAGAAAAGAGAGCCAAGCCTTTATACCTCCTTGACAACAAGTCATTGGAATCAGGCTCCCTCCAGGGCAACGAATCTCTCTTAAGCTAAAGGAAACCCAGAGAGCAACTCAACTGAGAGCCACTGACCACCAACACTTCCGGTTGCTGCAGAAAAAGATGCCTCAGTCCCAAAAGGGGAACCTAGGTAAGAAACCACCTCACCCACTACAGGATCTGTTTGAAATGCATAAAGGAAGTTGGCACAGACAGAAGAATTAAGCAGAGCATGGCTAAGGTAGAAGCCCACGTACCCCAGTGAGAGAGAGAATCAGATACAGAGAGACAGACACACTGACTGTTTCTCAGTTCTTCCCTAACCCTGGTTTCTATAAGTACCCCATGTCTTTAAAATAACTTATTTTTCCAGAGAGCCTGGGATCGAGCCCCGCATCAGGCTCCCTGCTCAGCAGGAAGCCTGCTTCTCCCTCTCCCACTCCCCCTGCTTGTCTTCCCTGTGTTCCCTCTCTCGCTGTATCTCTCTCTGTCAAATAAATAAATAAAATCTTTAAAAAAATAAAAAATAAAAATAAATAAAATAACATTTTTCCAACTAACCTCATTGGATTTCTGTTCCTTATCACTGAACATTCTATAAGTGTCTGTGGAATTTTCTACCTATTGGCTGTAAGTAATTTGGATAAAATAATAAGAAATCAAACTTCCATGGTTTGGGAATGCAGTTCAAAAACGAGCACAATGTATTTATTGTTCTTTTAAAGGGTTCTTTTAGTTTTAGTTTAGTATAACATAAGATAGAAACTGAAAAGGCATATGAAACCACGGGTCTGACTAAATAGTAAGACAACCCTCAAAACTAACTCAAGTAATTTAAGCGTTTTATTTCATCAAGAGCATGGTTCTAATAGCATACACACAACTTATTTCCTAAACACTATATAACACAAGATGTGTGCATTGTAAAAAAATTTTAAGCACCAATCAGGGATATGGTCACTTACAGGATCATCTGTATCTGTTTCACCTTTATTCCCCATTAATAACACTATTACTGTTATTGATATTGTTCTATTGGTTAGCTATTGCTGTGTAACAAACCACTCCGAATCTTAGTGACTTAAAAGAATAAGCATTTATTATTGCTCATGCATCTAAGGGTCAGCTCAGAAGTTTGTCTGGTCCCTGCTGTGCTTACTTATACTTCTAAGACCTACTGACCCTCAGGTGGGTGGTACTGCTTGACTGGACTCTCTCACACATTTTTAATCTAGGATGACCTTAACTGAAACCACTGGACTCTTTTCTATATGGATATTTATTTTCTAGGAGGCTAGCCTGGGCTTCTTCTCTTGTAAGAGGCATGGATCCAAGAGACTGAGCTGGAAGTATTTAATGCCTCCTGCAACCTAAGGTTGAACTGGCATATAGTCATGTCCATCATATTCTATTAGCCAAAGCAAATCACCGAGCAAACCCTGATTCAGAGTGGAAAAACAGATTACTCTCCATGATGGGAGGAGCTTCAAAGTCACAATGCAAGGGGCATGGATACAGAAAGGAGAATGTTTATGGAGTCATTCTTATAGTCTATCACAGCTATAAAGATTAATATCCTGTTTAACCACTTGTTACTTGTGTGACCATAAATAATTTAACTACCCTGCCTGGTCCTTATTTTCTCAATGTATAAAATAGATAATAATATAAAACCTATCTCAATGTCGTTGTAAGTATTAAACAAGGCAACACATAAAGTGTATATCACAATGTCTGGAACATACTCAACAAATACTAGCCATTATTTCTTATTGATATTATTTATAAGCCTCCTCATGCATATATTAGAACTTTCTTCATAGATCCATAAGTGGGGGATAGGCATGAATGAAGTGGAGATGACAGTGTGCCGGAAGTGAGGAATAAATGCCCTGACATTATATTCCACCAAGCTAAATTCTCTCTGGCCTAAGCTATTTCTTGATGAGTAGATAATTTCATAATTATCTATGCCAAAATGAAAACTTCACAAATGGTTATCCAAGATGGGGAAGACAGAGTTCAAAGTGCAGCTACAAAGATGTCAAAAACAAAAGCTGGATGGATGTGAAAATAAATGCACTGCTTTTGCATTTGGCTTTATTTGCATTTTACATTAGTATTCTGTATTAGTACACAACAGTAGCTAACCTAATCTAAATTTACAGCTTGTAGAACAACTGGGTTACTAACAGGACATAGGCACTTCCAAAAATATTCCAAATGAAGGGAAATTCTTCTATCCTAATTGAGAACAGAGTCAGAGAAGATTACAGGCAAAAAGAGACTAATTTCCAAACATAGTTTTATCCCCACAGAGGTCCCCTTTAGCAAGCTTACATCACTTCAGACTTTGAATTCTTTGCTGAGTAGTTTCTTTGGCCTCCACTATTGTATCAGTGTTTATTCAAGTTCTCTTCTTTTTCATGATGACTAATTGAAGTAAAAACTTAAAAACAAAAGCTGTACATGTATATTAGAAAGTGTTTGAACATCAACCTAAAATTAAATATGGTAAAAATATAATTTCCTATTATGAACAGCTAGTTGCCCACGAATTTGATAACTTACATGAAATGGACCAAATCCTTGAAAGGTAGAAACTGCCAAGACTCACACAAGGAAAAATTAATAAACTGGATAGGCCTACATCTATTAATTGAATCAAAAACTAATAGCCTTCTAAGAAAGAAAGCACCAGGCCCAGAGAGTTTCACTGGTGAATTCTACCAAAGATGGAAGAAAGAAATGACACCAAGCTTCTACAATCTATTCAAGAAAAGAGAGCAGAAAGAATACTCTCTAACTCATTTTATGAAAACAGAATTACCCTAATACAAAAACTAGGTGAAGAAATTATAAGAAAGGAAAAACTACAGACCAATATCTCTCATGCACATAGATGAAAAATCCTCAACAAATATTAGCAAATGAAATTGTATAAAAGAATCCCACAGGGCACCTGTGTGGCTCAGTTGGTTGAATGTCTGACTCTTGATCTTGGCTCAGGTCTTGATCTCACAGGCTTGAGCCTACTTAAAAAAAATTGGGGGTGGGGGGGAGGAATCCCACTACTAAGTGAGATTTATTCCAGATACAGAAGGCTGGTTTAACATTTAAAAATCAATCAGTGTAATTCACCATATCAACAAGCAAAAGAATATAGCTCACATAATCATATCAACTGATAAAGATAAAAGCACTTGGGGACACCTTGGTGGCTCAGTGGGTTAAGTGTCTGCTTTCAGCTCTGGTCATGATCCCAGGGTCCTGAGATCGAGCCCCACATCAGACTCCCTGCTCAGCAGGGAGCCTGCTTCTCCCTCTCCCTCTGCCCCTCCCCTCACCGCTTATGCTCTCTCTGTCAAATAAATAAAATCTTTAAAAATAAATAAATAAATAAAGCACTGGACAAAATCCAATACCCATTCATGACTAAAAAAAAACCTCTCAGCAAACTAGGGATAGAGAGGAAATTTCTCAATTTCTCAATCAAATTAAAGAACATCCACACAAAAAAATCTACTGCTAACATCATACTTACTGGTGGAAAATAGATATTCCCCCTAAGACTGGGAACAAAGCAATACTGTCCTCTCTTGCCACTCCTATTCAATATCCTACTACAATCCTAGCTAGTGCAATAAGATAAGAAAAAGAAATAGATGGGAAATAAATGGTATATAGATTAGAAAGAAAGAAAACTGTCTTTATTCATAAATGACAGGACTATCTATGTAAAAAATCTTGAAAGGATTGACAAAACAAACAAAAAACCATCCTGGAACTAATAAGCAAGTATTGAAATAGAAAGATTATAAGATACAAGGTTAATAGACAAAGGCCAATTTCCTTCTTATATATCAGCAATTGGAATTTAAAATTACAAAATAAAAAAAAATAAAAATAAAAATAAAAATAAAAAAAATAAATAAATAAATAAAATTACAAAATAATACCATTTACAAAAGTACCCAAAATAAGTGAAATACTTTAGGATAAACGTAACCAAATATAAACAGGATCCATATATAAAGAACAAAATCTCTAATGAAAGAAATCAAGGAAAAACTAAATGAATGGCAACATATTCCATATTCATGGATTGGAAGATTAAATATTGTTCAGATGTTAATTCTCTACAACTGATCTATAGACTGAATGTAATTCAATCAATAGCCCAGCAAGATATTCTATAAATAATGACAAACTGATTCTAAAGTTTATATGGAGAGACAAAAGTTTAGCCAACACAATACTGAAGATGAAGAACAAATTTGAAAGAATCACTCTACCCAATTTTAAGACTTACTATAAAGCTACAGTAATCAAGACAGTGTGGTACTGGTGAATGAACAGACACATAGATCAATGAAACAGAATAGAGTACCCAGTAATAGACCCACATAAATTGAGTCAACCAATGTCTAATAAAAGGGCAACAACAATTCTTAGCATAAATAAGAAGGTACCAAGCAAAGGTAAGTTGGATGGTCAGTCTTACTACAGAAGACTGGTATGTGTCTGGTATGTGTCTAAGTACACACCAGAAGTCGTGGTATGTACTTAGACACAACGCACAGCCTGAAACACAATCATGAGCCACAGCCCTCAGTAAATCAAACACAGAAACAAGACTCCAGAGAACCTCTTGAGGGGCTATTTGGCCTAACATGCCTTTTCTATAACCAGACTACTATGTTGAGGCTTCCTTGACTATGACACCTGGGGGTTCACTTAAACAAAAATAATATATTCACTCTCTCTTTTCATAAGGGAACTCTAGCAATGGAAAGTTTCAGAATCAAAAGAGATCTTTTCTTTGTTGTCTTTTTTTTTTTTCTTGTGGCCATTGAGTTTTTAAATTCAAATAGCCAAATGAGAAATCAAGCTATATCCAGATCACGATGCTACCAGGTATATAAAAGAATATTAAAAGAAATGCTTCAGAACCCAGGGATCCTTTGGACCAAAGGCAAGAACACAGATGTGGTCACTTGAAGAATCTTAAGATGACCCCTGTTCTCTGACAAAGTTAACGAGACCAATGTATAACTGGATATACCTGATTTAGTTGTAGCCTTCCTTTGTCCTTTTTTGGAAGCAATGACACACTCTGCTTATGCTGGCATTACATGGGCATCAGTGATGTGTCATTCCAAGAGCAGAAGAGAGAAAGTTTGAAAGAGAGAGAAAAATCAAAGGATGTTTATAATGAGAAAATTACGTGTTAAAGAGGAAGGCAGCAATTCTTGACAATATTATAAGAAAATTCTTAAAATAGCAGCAATTTTTTCTTGTTAACAGCATTGGAAATAAGAGAGCAGCAGTATTTTGGTGAGCATGATATTTTTATGTTAGTAATAAGTTGCCAAGAAGATAACTGGGAAATTGCAGACTTTAGGAATTAGGTTCATTGGTCACATGTACCATCCTTCCCAGGAAGAAAGATTTGTCTGAACTTTTCAAAAAAGTGAAAGGAGCCGAAATAATCCATGCTTATTATTTGTTCAGATTCTGAAACTTAATTGATGTCTTTATAGGAAGTGAAGTCTCCATGGGGACTTCCAGTCTCATCCTGGCTCTACCCCTTATAAGCTCTGGGACTTTAGGGGCGCCTGGGTGGCTCAGTCGGTTAAGCGCCCGGCTCGTGATTTCAGCTCAGGTCATGATCTCATGGGTCGTGAGATGGAGCCCCATGTTGGGCTCTGCACTCAGTGGTGAGTCTGCTTGGGATTCTCCCTCTTCCTCTGCGCCTCCCCCCATACTCAACTCACACCCCTCTCTCTCTCTTGCTCTCTCTCTGGAATAAATAAATAAATCTTAAAAAAAAAATAAGTTCTGGGACTTTAGACAAAGTCTGAACCTCAGCATCCTCATCTACAAAATGGAGAAACTACTACTACTTATTTCCTAGGGGTGGCGGAAATATTAGATAAAGCACCTGTTACAGTGCCCACCACATACACAGCCCGCATTCGAACACCTGGGTGTTATTCTGACTGTGGCAGCAGCTCACGACGCCTCACAGACCCTCTCCTGTCCCACCACATGTGCCCCATCTCAGGTTTCCTGTTTTACATCCCTTGGCAAATGATCGCTGTTGGAACTACAAAGATGTGGAAATGAATTTTGAACACACACCAAAACCTAACTACCCACTGGCATGTCTGTTGGATCACTTTTTTCTTCCATGCAGTCACACGCGGAGGCTGTGCACTTCCTCCAAATGGTCGCACCATTTGTCCAGTCATTCTTGGAACTTTACTCTGGGGATTGCCTTCAGTTCAGCTCAAATCTTCACCCAGAAAAACCTCTCATTGTGTTATATGAACCCCTTGTTTTTGACCAATATGGCCACATGCAGTTTGTCAAATCCCTTCTTCACCCAACTAATATTTAATTGAACACTTAACTACGTGTGAAGAGCTAAGCTCAACCGAGTATGTATTCAAATAAAACAGATACGGTCTCTGACATTTTGGCACTTACAACACAGTAGAGAGAGAAACAATAAGTAAGTGTCAAGTGAATAAAATAAATATATATAACAGTCCTCCCTTGGCTGTGGGGGATATGTTCCAAGACCCCCCACTGGATGCCTGAAACTGCAGATACTACCAAACCCATATATACTATGTTTTTCCTTATACATACATATCTGTGATAAAGTTTAATTTATAATTAGGCACAGTAAGAGATTAATAATAACTAATAATCAACTAGAACAATTATAACAATATATTATAGTACAAGTTATATGAAGGTGATCTCTTTCAAAATATCTTATCATACTGTACTCATCCTTCTGGTGATGATGTGAAATGATAAAATGCCTACGTGATGGGATGAAGCGAGGTGCATGACACAGACATTGTGACAGATCATTAGGCTACTATGGATGTACCTGACATATCATCAGAAGCAGGATCATCTGCTTCCAGACAGTGGGTGATCACAGATGACTGAAACCACAGAAAGCAAAACCACAGATAAGGGGGGGAGAGGGCTACTGTAATTCTACCTTGTGACAAATGCTACAAAGAAAACTTACAGGGGCGCCTGGGTGGCTCAGTCGGTTAAGCGGCTGCCTTCAGCTCAGGTCATGATCCCAGGGTCCTGGGATCGAGTCCCGCATCGGGCTCCCTGCTCTGCGGGGAGCCTGCTTCTCCCTCTCCCTCTGCCTACTTGTGTTCTCTATCTCTCTGTCAAATAAATAAAAAAAATCTTTAAAAAAAAAAAAAAAAAGAAAAGAAAACTTACATGACACAGTAGTAGAGAGTAATTGTAGAGGATGCTCCTATTTAGATCACAGTGAACGGTAATCTCTTAAGTGCACAGGGAAATGACTACACTGTTTTAAGATGGGGAGTGACAAACTTGGATTTACATTTTCCAACAGGCACTGAGGCTGCTCTGTAGAAAAATGAACAAAGTGCCAAAGTGTGTGTGAGGAAACCAGGAAGGAGCCTATTACAGATGTCCGGGCAAGAAATGATCATAGCTTGAACAAGAAGAACCCCACTAGGAGCTATAGAGAGAAGATATGCATTTGAAAGATATTTTTGAAATAGAAAAGGCAGAATTGGATGTTGAATGTGGGTAGTGGAAAAGAGAGAATCCAGGATAACTGCCAGGCAGAGGTGGACTTATCATAAGGGAGCTTAAGCTTCAGGTCCCTTTTTATAGAAAGACCCCTATCCAAGGGTTTGGTGAGGGTCCTAGCAGTAAGTTCATGTGATCATATTGTTGTTAATATTTGCAAAACTAAGATATCTGTGCATACCTTTTTAAATGAAGTGTCTTCAGATTACATAAGCCTTAAAACCTCTATCTACCTGTTTCCAACTTTGAGCTTTAACCACCAGGTGGATGGGGCTCCCTCTTTATGGACATAAGGCACAAGTTGGTTGGGAGGGCTAGAGCTCCATGTGCATGTGAGAGTGGAGATGTCTACCAGGCATTCAGGTCATCAGACACTGGGATGGAAGCCATCCTAAATGGCTTCCAGACCTTTCCAAACATAAAATCCACTTTCAAAGAAAAAATCCTACCATTGAAAATATTTAGCTTCTAAATTAGTGGTTCTTGATAATTTAAAAATATCCTTGGGGCACCTGCGTGGCTCAGTTGGTTAAGCACCCAACTCTTGATTTCAGCTCAGGTCATGACCTCAGAATCGTGAGATCGAGCCCCGCCATAGGGCTCCACGCTGGGCATGGAGCCTGCTTGGGATTCTCTCCTTCTCCCTTTGCCCCTCCCCCACCGCTCACTTGCTCGCTCGCTCTCTCTAAAAAAAAAATAAATAAAAGTATGCTTAATAATTTAGAAAACCTATATATTTATCCTCTCAGAAAATGCACGTACAAACAGTTTAATTAACCCCGAGCCAAGAGCCCATCTCTTCTCTAAATGCAGTTACCACTCCATGGGAGAGGCAAAGTGTAGATATTCCATTTTCTCAAGATTATTCTGATAGGCACAACATTTTTTTAAGTATGAATTTTAGAACGTTCAATCAGCCATATCGCCTCACAGTCCCATCTTATTCCCACAATGGCAGTACATTTGAGGACGTAGGAGATGACAGGGTTTCAGTGCTCCAACCTTCTGAGAATGTTTATTTTCAAAGCACATTTCTCATCTTTTGCGTGTTCCCAGGCAATGCTATTTTAAAGAATTGGATGTATTTCCTACGCTCAATAGCATGTGCCATTTTTTAAGAGCATCAGCCGGTCACCGTAGAAATTCATGAATACTAACTATTGCTCTGCAGAACGCCTTTTGCTGGCTCCCTCCTCTGGTGTCACTCACCGGTCCTTTTGTTTATTCACTGGGTAGTATTACAGTATCTCTGCCTTTTCTACATAATTCCGGGATAAACCTCGGGATGGGAAGTACTGGTAGGTGCTCCTGATGGGAAAATGAAAGTGTTATTTACCAAATCATCAAACCATCAATACAAATTCTGTGAGGACCTAAATTCAGTGTCCTTTGATGACAGCAGCTTCTGCAAGATTTGCCTGTGGAACTTCATCCTATTTTCCTAGGCTAGCTTGCCATCCATCTGTCACCTCCACTAGATAGAGCACTTCTTGAGGTCAAAGGCATCCATGATCCTACCTTTGTGACCTGCACTTTGCACATGGTAAATACGGAACCAGACACAAAGGAACTGAAAATGGTGAAACTGGTTTGGCTATTCGACCTCACGAATTGCTAAGTCTGTGGTTTTTCAATTTTGTTTTGTTCTCAGCTACAATTTTTTAGGCACCTGCTACCCTGCAGGAACTTTACCAGGCATGTCTCATTGATTGATTGTTCACGAGAATCATGCTGGTGATACTGTCCCCATTTTGCTAATGAAAAAAACAGAGGTTTTGAGGAATTCTGTAACTTGCCCAGTTTATTCAGCATCCAAGAAGTTTTGTCCAACTGTCAAGCTTGTGCTCTTTCCACTCTCCATCCACACTCACTCTACCGCTCTCTCTGCTGCTGCTGCTAACCTGGCCTTCTGAATGTCTGCCAGACACTCCAAGCTTCGTCCTACCTCAGGGCCTTTGCACTTGTTCTTGTTCCTAGAAGGCTGTTCTCCCCCAGCGATCTTTACACTTACATCTTCATCCACATCCCAGTATCATTTCTTCATAGAGGCCATTCCTGATCACTCTATCCCAAACTGCTTTTTTCCCCTGGCCACTTCCTATTCCTCTGCCCTATTTTATGGTTGGTTATAGCACTTACCTCTGCCTGTCAGTGTGTCACATTACACAATACATCTGGAGTTCAACTATTTCCTAAAATTTTAGAATTGGAGACATTTGTTGACTGGCTTCAGATGACTTAATTTTGTAGCAATTGGGTTTTTTTCTCCCATTTGTTTTGTGTTTGTAAGTGACATTTTCCCATTTACCAGTTGATACGGTCTAAGTAGATAATAGAAGATGCCAGTACGAAGGCGTGTGAGCAGCATCGCCACCCTTGTGGAACATTTTATTGCATTCTTTTTGATTGGAAGGCATATATTATTTTCCATTTCTTCCTTTATTGCTATCGGCACCATTTTCCACCCCAATGTTAACTAAAAATTAATCCACAAAAATATTAAAATGTGGTATATTCCCTAAGCCTTGTTTTCATTTATCATCTTTATGCCCTTGCCAGTAAATTTTTTTGGCACTTGTTTTAACGTTGCATTCAATGAGAATTGATGGAGTATAGAAGCATGAATCTGGCTGCAATCAAAATTTCACAAAGGGACGTAATTAATACCAAAAACAGCAATAAGGACGCTAGCTGGCATTTGATGGGTCTGCACTACGTGCAAGACAGTGTTAACTATGCTTCATGGGTGTTTGCGAACAATCCCTACAGCAGGCCTATCTTGTACGTGCTGTTATTGCCCCACACAGATGAAGATCCTGAAGCCCAAGAGTTGGAGAACCTTGGTTAAGTGGTGGAGGCAGAATTTGAATCCAGACGGTCTGGCCTCACGTGCGCTTATCTGTTCTGTAACCACACGGCTGCACTGGGGAGCTGCTGCCCGTCTTCTGCCCCTTGGATGCTTCCTCCAGAATTCATAAACGTAGGCAGAGAGTTGAGCAGACACACCTAAGGGCCTGATGCACAGTGCATCGATGTTAGACACGTCCTGGAGTTGCGTATTTATTTGGTACTTCTCTAAATGCTTACATGTTCCATAAAGCCTTTTGATGTCCCCATCAACCCGAATAGGCGGGTGCCATTAGTACCCTCATTTTAATTTTAAAGAGACAGAGGCAAGGGAAGGATAAATCATGTGTCTACATTTGCCCAGCTGGTGAAAAGGGGAGTGAGGAGTCAAACCCTGAAAGCTCGCTCCTCACCCACTGCCTCCTCTCTGTCTTTCACAGATGGAAGTGTCTTGTTAAGATGCAACACTTCATGGTGACTCTTTATTTATCATTTTCCTTTTTTCATCTAGGAAGCTCAAGGGACAGACTGTGCACGGAGCCTTTAAGCCATGAATACTCTTTAAAACTTACAACAGTAAAAAATAATAGGAGAGTAGGAAAGAGAAACAATTCTCATAAATCAAGGTGTTTTTTTTTTCCCCTTCATCTGAGCGTTTCCAATTGGCAGGGAGTTTCAAGAACAAGTTTTTATATTTGTGGGGGATTTAGATTCAATCAATAGCCTCAATTTTCACATTATTAAAGTAATTCTGAACCTTTCAAGGATGCTGACCCATAAACCACATCTATATGTTGGAACTGGATCAGTCACAGAACAGTCAAAAATCTCGTTTTTCAATCCACTTCATCAACTGGATAGTAATTGACCGGTGCCTGCCAAAATAACTCAGCTCATTTGTAAAAACAATTAGAAGAGAAGCCTTTTGGGGATCAAGAAATGTTGGCCACAGGGGATGAACCATCAAAGCCACGTCTTTAAACGTGTTTCTAAATGCAGTCCTGTTGCCATTTGAAAATAGTTGGGACTTGTCAACAAACACCCATGTCATGGTGAGAGAGAAAACTAAAATACTCCACAGTTTGTAGGCATTTTGACACAGAATTGAAAGGTCAGGTAGCAAAGTGCTTCACAAAATTAATGTGAACAGGAATGGTGGGTGCAAATTCTAATGCAAATTCTTGTTAAAATGCAAATTCTAATTCAGTAGGTCTGGATGCCTAAGATGTTATATCCCTAACAATCGCCCAGGTGATGGGTCACATTTTGAGTACAAAGCTCACATGGTGGGAAACCAAAGGCTCTGAAATCAGACAAGCATGGTTTGAACCCCATCTCTGCTGCTGCTTGCTTGCACGAACTTGAGCAAACCTTCCTCCTCTCTGAGCCTCCATCTCCTCACTGGTCGAATTTCTCCCTGACAAAATAGAAACTATGATTGTTGTGCTGTGTCTGGAAATGAGCAGGAATTGAATAAATAGAAGCCATCCCCATAATAATGCATATTATTATGCACATATTAATAGTTATTGTTATCTAAAAAGATTGGGGCAAATGGGAAAAGATGTTAGAAGTGAGGATGTGAATGGGATCCAATAAAGTTCTTCTCTTCATTTATTAAGCATCCTTCTGTGCCAGTCATGGCTTGAGTACTTTCCATGCATAATTCTTATGACTGAAAGAGTAAATCACTTCATTTCATTATCACCAGGACCCACAAAGTAGGTGCTAATACTATCTGCATTTCGCAGAGAAGGAAACTGAGGCTCAGAGTTACTAAGTAACATACCCAAGGTTGCCCACGAGTGACAAAAGAGGGACTTGAATTTGGTTCCTATAGCTCCCAAGCTCTTGCTCTTAAACACTAATAAATGGTCTTGAGTATACAGCTTATCCATAGTAAGTGGAGTGAGGTTAGCCCCCTACCTGAGAGGGGCTCCTGTTCCCCTGTGTGAGGCTAGTTGAGGACAATCTGAGATGCACCACCAATCGACAAAACCATTTCAATTACTCTGAAAGAATCGGAAAGCCCCTCAGGGAAACATCCACTTACACAGATTGGCAATGAAAGTCTGAGCGTTAGGGTGTCTTTGGGAAGAATCTGGGTATATGCTGAGCTCCCCAGTTATTTTATAGAATCCTAGTTGTTCTGGAAGTAAGCAATTCATAGCACTCTGCCTGCATTCCCTTAATTAAATGAAGCCACCTTCATGGAATTATTCCACTCCTTTTGTGGTAAATTGCTTTTCACATTTCCTCTAGTTCCTGCCTATGTAATCCTGAGTATTTCATTTGCTGACTTAGTGATGCTGGACACAGGTGAGGGACCCTAGCAAATAAAGCTCAGTTCTCTGATTGTTTGTATAACTCAGGGCTCTTTTTGCCACAAGTGACAGAAATTCAATTCAGACTAGTTTAAGAAAAAAAAAAAGCTATTTATTGACTCACCTTCCTGAAAAATCTAGGGTGATGGGCTGGCTTCAGGAACAGCTAGACCCAGGGGCACAAACAATGTCATGAAGACCTAGTTCCTCCATCTGTCAGTTCGGCTTCCCTTTGCATTGGCTTAGTTGTCAGATGTCTTCTGATGGTGACAAAATGGGGCACAGGAACTCTGTGCTTACGTTCCTATCACAGTGTATGTTTCCTTCCCCGTGGTTTCAGGAGATATCTAGATTTACTCCAATGGACTAATCTGCGACACTCCTTTGCGTCTCTCCTTGAACGGATCACCATGGCCAAGGGAATGAGATATGCTGACTGACCAGGACTTGAGCAGGTGACCACCACCCCTAAGGCTTGGGGCAGGGTCACCCAATGACCATGCGGATGAGGTGTGGGGAAGAAGTGGTCTACAAAAATGCTGTTGTCAAAACAAGAGAAAACAAATGTTCGGCAGATGAAAACATCAGAAAGCCACCACGGTGCTTATGGACAGGATCTCACTAGACACCAGGAAATCCTAAGAGGACTGGAAGAAGCTGCAGTTACACTGTTAGAGACACACTGGTAAGAGGATTTATCCCATCTGGCCTGATGACCGTTTCCGATCACGTAACACGGACACTACTGTGGTATGCACGAAGGAGACTTACACGGGTAGGATGTGGGCTTGTGCTAGCAGATGGGATTTCTTATGACTGCCGTAACTCCCGGTCTAAAACAGTACAGCTTGTACTGCTGACTCTGGGCATGGTTCTACCCACCTTCCGTGGCCCATGGGGTGCTGGGAGATGATAAAATTTCCCAAGTTAGTACCAAAGTGATTCATCTTTATCATCTACCTTTTTAGGTTTCTCCTAGACCCCAAGCAGCCATGAGTTCTGTAAAAGAGGTACCTCCTGAGCAAGCTAGTGGAATATCGATGCGGACTCTGGTGCTGACCGTTCTTGGCGGCAGAACCCTTCTGACTGCCACCAAGTCAGTCTGAAATGGAAAAAAAAAAAAAAAAAGGAACACGAAGTATTTGGGTGTTTGCATGCGCATGCACACATAGTTTTATAGAAATCATTTAGTTAAATGCAATAGACCATCCAATGCTGAAGAGTTAAGCCAAAGGTAGAAACAGAAAAATTACTATGACCAGCACAAATTCTACTCAGGGCCTCAGGGATCTGGGTACCATGGAAATAGCAATTGTATTCAAGGCTATTTTACATGATCTACATATCAATGAAGAAGTTTCATATTTGGGGAATTTAATGATCCACAGAAAATTGCCAGCAAGTTAAAAAACTATATAGTGTTGATTACTGTATTGGACTTCTGTATCTTTTTCGGTTTGCTCTCTTCACAAGGGACACCAAAGGACTGATGAACTTAACAAAAATACTCTGGAAATTCAACAGAGAGTGCAAATCGAAGGAGAATGATACCGGAATTATTTTCAGGATCACGACTTCTACAAAGCTGGCCCTCTTTGCTTAGAGAACTCAGCACTGCTATTAATTGTAAGGGGCAGAAACCCCAGTCAGACTGGCTTCAGGAGAAAAAGACCATGTATGGCATCACTGAAGAATTCAGGGAAGGCTCCAGCTATGTCAGGGACTCAAGTGATGTCATCAGAAGTTGGCCTCTCTCTCCCTTTCAGCTCTTTCTTCTTCTGCGTTGGTCTTATCCCCAGGTACATACTGCAGTCCCCAGGGACTCCAGACTTACATCATCTCAGGTTAAGGACGGTAAGAAATAGACTCCATTGCTGGTACTTCCCTCATAGATTCTATGATACCTTCTGAATAGGCTGACATGGATCTGGGTCTCTCCTGGACCAGACACTATGTCCAGAGGAGTTTGAGTCCCTGATTGGCCAGTTCTGCTTCACTGGATCCACCCTGGGAGTGAAGAACACAGCTCCTGTTAATGGAGGAGGGGCCATTTCCTCAAAGGAGATGCAGGATACTTTCAGCAGAAGACAAGAAAATGCTTTCTTCATAGCCAAAGGAAATCATGTCTTTGAAAAAGGGTTCAGGGGCAATGAAATTTTCCATGAAGGCCAAGGGCAAATGGCTACCCATAGATGGACAAGGAGAGAAACTTTCTTATTCTTCTAGACTCCCATCCTTTTGTGTTGTTTTTCCCCTTGTGACCCAGTCCACTTCTCGCCTGTCTGAAAATTAAACCACAGACTTGCAGTCCAGAGTCCACCATTAGATGGACTTATTTTCTTCAGAAAAAAAAAAAAAAAAGCGATTCTGCATTTTGTAAACGATTTCTCCTCTCTGTCTTAGGCAACTAAACCAACCCTGCTGAGGTCATTTCAATTAATTAGAAGCCATGCAGGTACTCAATGTTAAATCAAATAATAAGACTTCTGGAAGGCACAGTGATGAAAGCACGAGTGGCCAATTTCCAGCACACAGAGCTGTAGGTTTTATAAGGAGTGTAGGAAAGCAACGTGAGAAGAACGGGGTAAAATCCAAATAAATAATCAATAAATTTTGTGTCCTTTTGACACAAAATGGAGAAATTAATTTTTCTTCAGTAGGACACAGGTTACACACATTCCCTTTCCTTAATCAAATATGAGTGAATAAGTTGTATGCCTCACGGTAAAACTTCCAATATATTTCATATCTCTTAGAAATCATGGCTCTTTAAATACTGGCCTGAAGATTCCCAACTTCTCACTCTACTCTTGCTGTGAAAAATAAAAATAACAAACAAAGAAATAAATAAAATTTTTAAAAGACCAAGAATACGCAGTTAATTATTTCTAAATGGGTAGAAAACGTACTAAGGGAATTCCTTTCTGTGGGGTAAGATGCTTTCTAAAAAAGCAGAATCAGTTTGTAATGTGAGTGACCACTCCCAAAAATCTAAGGATAACAAATAGATACATGCCCACTCTTCCTGAGTCAGTGATCACCTAGACCAGGGGTGAGCACACTTGTTCTGTGAACACCTGGAGAGCATCTATTTTGGTTTTGTGGTCAACTCTGCCTTTGCAATACAAAAGCAGCCATAGACAATATATAACCTAATGAATGGGGCCATGTTCCAATAAAACTTTATCTATAAAAATAGGCACTGGGCAGACGTTAGCCTCACAGGTCATCATTTGCTGACCCCCGATCTAGAACACTGTGCTGAGAAGGATTCTGGGGTTCTGTCTGAACTCAGGAGGAAAGATTGTCAGGTCAGTCAGTGATGTCTGCCAGAGGCTCGGGAAAGAAAGACTGTGGCACCATCCTGCACGTCCCCTACCCCTGCAAGCCCACGGGTTTGTTATTCATCCACATGCCCGACATGTCCCCTGGGTCAGAAATTGTGAACTGGCAGCCCAGGGTGGAAGACGTAGTCTGGGTTTTCTCTCGAGGTTAACTAACTGCCCCAGATAGGGATCAAGCTCATGACCTTGGCCTCATTAGCACCAGCCTTAGCCAGCTGAAATAATCTTGCTACAGATCGGGCTCCTGGAAAAGCAGGAAAAAATAATGTCCTTGTTCTTTTGAAATGGTAGCAACTCACACTGGGAAAATGATCATTAGGGGAACGAAGAGTTAGCGTCTGTCCCAATTTAACCTCTTGTTATTAGATATTCTTAGCTCTCCTACTTCAGGGGTTGTGGATTAACGAAATTTATAATAAGCGTGCTACACCTTCAATAAACACAGGCTGCTGTTCCCTCCTCTGCGAGGTACATAATGCACTGTTTGTAAGAAAACCGGAAATCATTTCCAAACTATGTAATATGGGGAAAATGAAAAGAAAGCACAGGAATTCATAAATGGGGATTTTTTTTTCTCTTCCAATTATGTCATCGATGGAGATTAAAAAAAATTATTTTTTGGAAGAGATCTAACATGAAAACAGAAAACCAGGCATTTCAAAGATGTTAATTATACCTGTTGCTTTGTGGGGGTGGTCTTTACACAGATTACAAAGGACTTTAGGAACCATTGGTAGAATGGAGGAACCAATGAATCATACTTCTGGAACAGTAAGCAGAGCTGGCTTCACTCGCATGCGGCCCACGCATCATCCAGGACCCAGCATGCATTAGGAGCCCCACGTTCAGAAGGGCCCCTATGCTCACCTGTCACCATCCGGAATTTCTTAATAATTTTTGAACACAGGGTTCCACATTTTCATTTTGTACTGGCCCCCACAATTATGTAGCCAATACTGATGCACGAGTTACCAAATATAATTTAGTTCTAGTCTCTTCCATACAATTTGGTGAAAGGTATCCAGAGATTACTTTTATTCTTTCATTCATTCCTTATTTCTTTCATTTTTTATCACTTACTCACTCAACGGTAAATCTTTGAAGGCTTCCTCTATGTCCCCCACTGTTTTAAGTTCTTTCTATCTAAACTGATCATTACCACAACTCTGTACAAAGGAGAAACAAAGACTCAGGACATGTATAAGGGCCACATGGCTGCAAATGTCAGATCCAGCACATAGCCCTTAGCCTGTGGGATTCTAGAATCTGATCTTTTAATGAATTTTCAAATCTTAACCTAGAAAAATCTCGGGGTGCTTGGGTGGCTTAGTCAGTTAAGCATCTGACTCTTGGTTCAGGCTCAGGTCATGATCTCATGGGTCGTGAGATCAAACCCCGCATTGGGCTCCACGCTCAGGAGAGAGTCTGCTTAAGATTCTCTCCCTCTGCCCCTTCCCCCACTCTCTCTCTAAAATAAATAAATCTTAAAAAAAAAAAAAAGTTTCAGATGTAGTTATATTTTTTCTTCCCAGTGTTATTCAGATTCTTCAAAGTACTCCCCAAACTGTGACCTTTGACCTCGTGGGGCCACTTCTGTGATTCAAGGTAGGGGAGAACAACAACACAGGATGATCATCCAGCACCACTTCAAAAGCTCACTTAAATAAAACTAGATTCCACAAACATACAAGTTAATGGTAAGCTACAGTTGAATGACCAGGCTCCAGGAACCAGAGGGGAGTGGAACACAGCATTGCTTCCCTGGGTTCCCTTCTCACAGATAAAAACTGAAATCCAGCCAAACAGCCCTCGGGGCTCCCTGTCAGGCTATTCCCCAAAGTGTTCCTGAAAATGGAAAACAAAAAACCCCATTTTACTATTTTACTGTGGTAGATATTTTCAAGCTTGTAGATTTCAGAAGTGCAAAGCATATTCTGTTCAGAGTTTGAGACCCTTATGCTATGAATATAAACAATAGAATAAAATGGCCTCTTCAGAAATGTCCACTGAGAAATCAGAGGCACTGGGACAAGTCGGCTGCACGCCAGTGCAACCATTAGACTCCAAACCTTCTGGCGGGGGCCATACATTTTAACAGGGCTGCGTTTCCAAGAGCATTTCTTCTAACATGCAAGAGAAACAGGAGTTTGGCTCTCCCACGCTAGTATACTGACAGCTTTCACCATCGAAGAGTTAATACTGACCACGTTTCCCAATATCACTGTGTCACACTCGTGCTCACTTGGTGGGGGAGGAGGTTTCATTAATCTGGTCAAAAGAAAACTTACGTGTCGGTCAGAGATATTCTGAATAACTCAAAGTGTCCCCGTGGCCCCAGTTGGACCCTGAAGTCAACCACCCAGGGCTGTCTGGAGTCACCACGCCCAACCCCCAGCAACACATCAACATGCATTTAGCCAAACGAGTCAGCGCGCGTCACACTTCTCTAAGTCAGAGTACACTGATGTTTGTGCAGGGACGCTGTGCTTACTACTTTAGCCCCAGACAAGCAGCGTGTCCAGCATGCAAGATGCTCAATAAATATGTAGTGAATCAATGGTTGAATATATTAATTAATTAATTAAAGCACTTTTTTTTTCTTAGCTAAAAGTGATAATGTCCAGAACCCCGGGAAGATCTTCCTAGCAACTCAGCCAAGCTTGGCCAGATGTGAGGAAGTTGTCTGACAACACTGTGAACAAATGGTGACAACAACCATTTCTTGAATGCCTACTATCTCCTAAATGCTTTCCAGGTACCATCATATTTCATGTTTATGGCAACCTGTGACATAGGTCCTATTTTTACCCCCATTTTACAGGTGAGGCAAATGAGACTGGTTATGCCAATTAGACATAACCAGACTCCGGGAGAGGATACAAATCTTGTGGAAAATGTATTCAGTTGGGGCCCCTTTTTATGAAAAAAAGACAAAATTGCAAATACAAAATTAGAGACTAAAGCGAGTATTCAATCTTGATTGAGAAAAATAATCATGACAACTTTCGGGAGACTTAGAGATTCACGACCCTTTCTTCTAAGATCTCTTTAGCAATATCAGAACTGCTGCATAGAAATGCTTCCTGATTGCACCATGACTTCCCCTTCTCCCTAGAACATTCCATGAACTCACAGAATCACAGTGGCCCATGCAAGAGAGGGGTCTGGATGCTTGAGCTTCAGTAGCTTCAGGGTAAATGTGCCTCTGCCCAGATCTAATTGCTCTGTACCTTTGTTTCCTTGGCCACAAAATGGAGGTTACAACAGTACCTACCTTCCATGGTTGTTGGGAGAAATAAAGGATTTCAGTACATGTAAAAGTGCTTAGAATAGTGTTTGACCCTAGAGGGTATTCAATAAGGAAGGAAGGAAGGAAGGAAGGGAGGGAGGGAGGGAGGGAGGGAGGGAGGAGAAAAATCCATCCTGACAAATGCGTGACCCTTGGCTAACTCCTTCAACCTGTTCCCAAAGTACCTGGTTCACAATGTTTGGTAAAAAGAACCAAGTAAGAAATGGAAATCTGTTTAGAAGAGCCTGATCCTAAATCTCACAGCACGTCAGTGATGATGAGGATGACGACCATGAGGGATAATTACCATTTGTTGACTGTTTACAATGTCCATTCATAGATTAACTCCTGTAATCCTTACACAGGTTCAACCACAGACATAGGACCTGCTTAACACACCGTTAGAAAAAACTACAAGGCAGATGTTCTGCCTTGCTTCTCAACTTCAGAGTTTTGAAAAGATTCCACCATTGGCTCATGAGGAAAGATGAGTGAGTGGCTCTTAGAAGTGGAAACTGGTTGGATACTGAGTTAATTAAGCACGTGGACTGCAACCCTTGTGAACCTCCCCTTAGAGATCATGTGAGTACATCATCCACTCACAGATCATGACCACAGGACACTTACTCTACCCTCTGTGACTCAGTTTCATCATCTGTAAAGGAAAGATCATCATCTGATCTTACCTGTCTTTCCAGTTTGTTGTGAAGATTATATGAGATAACATGTGTAAACCACCTCCTGGTGTCTGCACATAGTAATGCATAATTATTAACACTTCTGCAAAGTCATAGAAATGTATTTCCCTCTTGCCCAGTAATTGAACTCTAGAGAATTTTCCTTAAGAAAAATTAACAAAGAATAAAACTACAGGCACAAAGATATTCCTTGCGGGATCATCTGCATTTATGTTGGAAAAGTATTAAAGATGCTTGTTATCTATAATAGCAAATAACTGGAGACAACCTAATTGCTCAACAGCAATGTCATACTGGAGATAATTATGGCACATTGATATGATAGAATATTATGAGGACATTAAAAATGAGAATTATGAAAACAGCACAGTGACATGGAAATGGTTTTTGGTACAATGCTGTGCAAGAGAAATGGAACGCAAGGTGACATGTCTGCTCTGCGGTAACTGGGACTCTACTGGTCCCCTTCACCGAAGTAGAGCTGGCGCCTAGTACGGGGTGCACACTAAGTGGACATGGACTGAATGGACTATGAAACCGTGAAACTGGACTTGGAAAGTCAGGTGTAAAAAAATTAAAATGGTAATATGGTAGTAAAGGGTGTTTTCATTGTTTCTACAGTTAAAGAAAAGGGAGTAAAGAGGAAAGGTATGGAGGAAGCAGAGGAAGGAAGGGAGGGAGGAAGGGAGGGAGGACTTCAGGCTCTCTGTTTGTGACACTGAGGGCCACTATAACAATGTTAAGAGCTGAGACCTTGGGGTCACACGGACTTATATTTGAATCTCAGCTCCACCCCCCAACGTTCGCCTCCCTGAACAAGTTGGACAAGTTATATAATTTCTCTTAAATCAAATGCATACAGATATAAAATAGACCAACAAAAGCATCCATCTCTTGGGAATACCACGAAGATTAAATAAAATAATTTATGTTGGGGCGCCTGGGTGGCTCAGTCGGTTAAGCGTCTGCCTTCGGCTCAGGTCATGATATCAGGGTCCTGGGATCGAGCCCCGCATTGGGCTCCCTGCTCCACAGGAAGCCTGCTTCTCCCTCTCCCACTCCCCCTATTTGTGTCCCCTCTCTCTCTGTGTCTCTCTCTGTCAAATAAATAAATAAAATCTTTAAAAAAAATAAAAATAAATAAAATAATTTATGCAAAGCACCAAGTATGATACATATTAGGTGCCCAGTAATGGTAACAGCTTTTGATATTCCCATTAGCATCATTTTATCATCCTACAAAAAAATCTTCTGAGCCTCTAACATACAGCAGAGAAAACAAATAATGATACAACTCCCCAGGCAGACCCCAAAAAAGAGCCATACAATACCACCAGGGGACACTGGTGTCCCCCCCCCACACACCTATCCAGACCCCCTTAGTGGTATCACAGAAAGAAGCACAAACAACCCTTCGAGTTTAAGGAAGTGTCTTCTCACAGAGTCCCTAAACTAATGTGTTTTCTCATCAGTTACTTTCACAGACCAACTGCAATGGCTCCATCCATAGAAATAATTAACATGCCCTGGCAACCCTTATTGATATTCGGTTTACAAAGCAGTGACCTAGAGACAGGGCATCTCTTGCAGATTCATGGCTCACAGGGGTCATTACTGGTGCAAAGGGACTTCCAGGGGCTACTGATTCCTTTCCACTGGTTATTAGCCCACAGTTTCAACTACCAAATGCTCCGTGCACACAAGGGTCTCCATTAGCAGTTGGAATGTGCATGCAGTAACCGGATTTGCTTTCATACACTCCACTTTGCATTTTTCAAAGAAAGGAGAGAGGGGCTTAGTATTGGAATCAAATATTTATTTATGCTGGAAATCTTCACACAAAACCACCCCGTTCTGCTGATACCCACTATAATGTCTGCATCGCCACAGCTGAGATGGCTTTCCGCTCGGCCCAATTCCATTCTCCTTTCTTCTTCGTAACAGAGCGCCCATTATATTCTGAGGGAAATGGTGCTCAGCCCAGTGACCGCACTCCCCAGCCCTCCCGGCGCCGGGGGGAGCTACTGAGATACAAGCAGAAGTCACTTGGTGGGACACCTGGGGAAACTCTGGGCTGCCTTTTTCCGGACTCCTACCTGGGCAGCAACAGGCAGCTTGTGGCCTAAGGAAATGTTAGACCGTGGGGCGGAAGGAGCCAGGGCGCCTGCTGAAGCTCTGTAGCTGCTACACCAGCCCTCGTCGGCCTACCTGCGGCCCTCTTTTAGGTGTGCGAGAAAAAAAAACTGTCAAGAACTGGGAAGGGTCCAATATTTCACCCTCCTCGCAAGATAACCAGGGAGCGCGTCAGTTTCAAAGATTCTGGCAGAAGAAACGAGACTCCTAGGTCAGAGACAAAGGGATTTCCTGCTCACAATGCAGCTCACGGTCACCTCCGTTTCCCTGCCCTCCCAAAGTCCACAGGTGAGGAGCAGCCCCGGGGGGGATTACAGGCATGCAATAGCTTTGCACCACAGCTGAGGAACTCCAGACTCAGGAAACCTGATTTTTTTGTTACTGGCTGTGAAGAGAACCTGTCCAACTTTTGCCCTGTTTTATTATCCTGCACAGCAAACACATCTTCCCTGTGTCCCAAAGGGAGGCACCCCATCTTCCAAAGCTATTTGCAGCCAATATCCTGGAGGACAAAAGCTGTTAGTGCCTCTGTGCACAAAACACGAGGAAGACCCATGGAGAACCACCTCCCCACAAGGAGCATCTATTTTGTTTAAGCTCTCGCTATTTCCAGTCTGTGTTACCAGCCACTGAACAGGAAGTCTCACCAGTTCTCTCAGTGGCTGCAACTGTCTTGTCATTTTCTTTTACGCATTATACAATGCTGGTCACCTGACTCCCTTCTAGATCCAGAGGCCATGGAGGGTAGAAGAAAGCATATGGGCTAACCCTGGAACCAGACTGCCGGGGGTTCTGACCCCAGTGCCACTGTTCGTTAGCTGTGTAACTCAGGCGAGTTACTTAACTTCCCTGTGCTGGGTTGACTCATCCGAAAAGCAGGAATTATAAGAGCAGCTGCCTCCTAGTCATGCTAAGAATTAAGTATTAACACACAGAAAGCACTAGACAGTGCCTGGCACCGTGAAGTGTGAGCTGTGGAGGACAGAGCAGGCGCAACCACAGTTTGGGAATCACACAAATTTGAGAGTAATGCTGGGTAAGCATCTCAACGACTTCGAAATGTCTTCATCCTGCAAAGTTGCATGCTTCCCTCCGAGAGCTCAGGGGACAGAAGGGGAGAAAGCTTACAGGACACACAGCACCATGCCCGGCACTGGTGAGTACTCCTAACAAAACAGCTGTTGTTGCTATTATTGTTCATTCCGTGTTAGTCTTCAGATCTGTCCTTGAATCGTTTAGAGACATCAGAAGACCTTTGTACTTCTTACTTTATCACATGAATATTTTTAGTCAAACATTATTAAATTTCTCTGATTGCAGACCCCTTTAATCTTCGAGTTTTGTTCTGACAGAGGTCACCTGGGGTTGCCCCAAACTCATCAAATTCTCCATCAATTCAATTGCATCATAGAAAGATACAAGGTTCTCAGAGCTGACCATTTTCATGCTTCCGAGTCGGTGAAAAAGATTTGGTCTTTCTTCTTTTAAAAGGTCTCTGAACTCCATTTGTTCTACATAATACTTTATGAGAAGGATCCAAGTGCTAATTGAAGGCATTTCATTCCTCATATATTAAATAAAAATGAGATCTGAACTGCTCGTCTACACTAAAATCCTCCAATGCTATTCACATTTTAATATGAATCTAACATATTGAAACAATTTCAGAAATTTGAAAGTTGAAAGATTTTATAGATTTTCTTAAAGTAAGATTGATATGAATTATTTTTTAAATACAACATTTACTAGAATGTCACTATAGAATTTCTTCATTTCATCACATCTTTTTGACAGCTGAGAAAGGTCTCCTTCATACTTCTAAATTAGATCCTGTAATAAATGCACAATCTTGACTTGAGACAGTTTTATTACACGACCAAAACCCCCAGCAGTAAGCTCATAATTATGCAGTAATATTAGTAGACAGTGAGCTTGGGCATGTGTCCCAATAATGTGCAAAGATTTGAAAAGAGCTGAATGTTGGGTGATCGAAGGATTTTCCATTTATTAAAGTGTTTGGAATGATATTTCATCCCAGCAAGCTCCTACAGGTGCCTGTCTATTCTTCATCATTTTTTCTGACATCACCAGGCTGAATTCTCAAATTCACCAAAATAAATCTTGGGTTCCTTCTGCTAATATATTTTTCAACTATAGGGCTGTTAAAAAAAACTCTGAAAAATAGTCTAAAGATTTTTGAGGGTTGCTATTAGTGAGCCAGGAGTAACAACAACTACACCAGAGTCAGACACAATTCAACAAGTATTCATCGAGGATCTACACTGTATAACATATGAGGAGTTCTCCCTTAATCATCCAGCAAACTCCTACTCATCCTCCAAGGAAGTCCAGACGTCCTCCCCTCTAGGAAGCCCTAGATTTCCTTTAGCTTAGCGTGGAATAGGCATAGGTATCCCTCCTGGGTCATCTCAAAATGCCCTCAGCACATCTCAATCATTGCATTTATCCCATTTGGTGTGATTTTTTTCAATGTTTTTGTATCATTCATTGGTATCCTAGGTATTAACATCTGGCCTAGAGCACAGCAGGGGCTCTTGTCAGTGCTATGACAGTACATACATGAAATATCTTCAAGGAGTTTAATGCGACTAGAAGAGAAAACAAGTTTGAGGTAAGGCATGGGGGACCTACAGCTCTAGAGGGGAGACAGGAGCAGGCGATGAAGGGACAGCATGCCATGTGATGGGCCAGGATGCAAAGAGCAGTTAAATGTCTATAACACACGGAAGGGTAACAGAAAAGAGGAGAGTAGGCTGGGTAGCACCACAGGGACTTGTGGGGGCTTTGGCAAAATGAACGGTGAAAAAGCCCAGAAAGCAAAATTTCCTAATCTCTAAACAAGGCCCATCTTCAAACATGGCAGATCTGGCCACCAGCTGGAAACCTCTGAGAAATTTCAGTTCCTAGTCCTAGGTTCCAAGTGCAGCCTTCTCCACATATGTGCTAGCAACAAAAGAAAACAATCACTCATAGGCTTGCAGGCCAAAGGAGCACACATTTCTTCTTTTTAATTAAGACAAAAACAAAAATAAGGACTTCTGTCTCTGGCTAAGATGGAATAAAAAGGACCATATTTTCCCTCCAACATTAAAAATCTAGAAAGCCAGCCAAAATATATGAAAAACTCATTTACAGACATTGGACAACAGGCAGCACGGGACTAAGAACAGAAACAAACAAGGTGAGCCCTACAATTGCACCAGCTTACTATCTGAAAGCAGTTTCCAGGTCGCAGTATGAAGAGAGGAAACCCAAACAAATCCTGGTGATCTCACAGAAATGAGGAAGGAAAAACCAAAGTTGCAGAGGTCAGGGCAGCTAGAATTTAGGTATCAGGCTATCAGAATATGCACAGAAAGATAGCTCCACAGATTTGCAGAAATGTCCTCAAGCAAATACTGATACGCATGTGCCTGAGAAGAAACTAAACAAGGCCAAAGAAAGAACCACTGGAAAGATGGAGAATGAACTATTTCTTTTTCTGACACAGGGCTGGGTTTACACACGGCTGGAAAGAGTTCGTCTTCCCAAAAGCCAGAGAGAAAAGATTTCATAGTACAGAGGGTGCTGGGTGGAATCCTCAGAAAAGTATCATGTTAGTAATTAAACTAAATTAGCCTGAGACTAATGGATACTCTGGTCCTGGCTTAAACAACGCCTAAAAGCAAATCTCAGAAGAATTCAACTGACTCCAAGTAACTTAATAGCATTCTGGAACAAAAATTCAACACTTTCTAAAGGAATATAATAAAATCAACTCCAACTACCAACAATATAAACTTTGCAATGTCCGGTATCCAATAAATAATTACAAGGCAGGAAAAGAAGTAGGAAAATAAGACCTAAAAATATGAAAAATATCAATCAATAGAAGAGATGATGGAACCAAAAGAAAATGAAGTGAAAGCAGCTATTATAAATACAACCCATACGCTCAAGAAAGTGAAGGAAAGCAGGATCATAAAATAAATAAAAGAGGGGCACCTGGGTGGCTCAGTCATTTAAGTGTCTGCCTTTGACTCTGGTCATGATCCCAGGGTCCTGGGATGGAGCTCCACATCAGACTCCCTGCTCAGCAGAGAGCCTGCTTCTCCCTCTCCCTCTGCTGCTCCCCCCTGCTTGTGCTCTGTCAAATAAATAAATAAATAAAATCTTTAAAAAAATAAAATAAAATAAAGAAATGGAAAATATATAGAAGATGCGGATGGAATGTCTAGAGAAAAATTACAATATACACCAGGTGGAATTAACAGTTTGCAAACTTGAACACACAATAGAAATAATCCAAAATGAAGAACAGAAAGAAAAGAATATATAGAAAATACAAAGGATACATAGAAACAAAAAAGAGAAAAAATGGACAGGACAATATTAAGATATATATATTGATATATGTAAGATATAAATATGAAAAAATATTCCCCAAAGTTTCAAAATATATGAAGCAAAAATTTCTAAATCTTAAAGAGTAAACAGACATACACATAATTATAGGTAGATATTTCAATAGTCATGTTTCAGTAGTTGGTAAAACAGAAAACCAATAAACATGCAGAAGAGTTGAACAAAGTTGTCATAATTCACATTTATTGAACACTCTGCCCGACAAAGAAAGTCTGTGTACAATAGAAATAAATTGGAAAACAATAACTTAAAAATCACACCCCCAAATATTTGGCAATTAAACCACACACTTCTTTTTAACTTTTAAGATTTTATTTATTTATTTGAGAGAGAGAGAGTGAGTGGGGGAGGGGCAAAGGGAGAGGGAAAGAGAGAATCTCAAGCAGACTCTGCACTGAGCATGGAACCCGATGTGGGGCTCCATCCCATGACCCTGAAATCATGACCTGAGCTGAAGTTAAGAGTCAGACGCTCAACTGACTGAGCCAGCCAGTGCCCCTAAACCACATACTTCTAAATACCCCATATGTTTAAGGAAAAAAAAAAATCACAAAAAGATTGGAAAATCTTTTAAACTGAATATAACTGAAGAAAGAATACATGAAAAATTCTGGGATGCAGCTAAAACAGTGAGTAGAGGGAAATCTATAGCATTAAATTGCCAATATTAGAAAAGAATGAAGGTCTCAACTCTATCATCTAAATTTCCTCCTTTAAAATACTTGAAGAACAATATCAACCCCAAAAAGAGAGAAAAATAATAAAGGGCAGAAAGCAATGAAATTGAAAACAAAAAGAAAAAAGTCAATGAAACAAAATGTGGTTCTTTGAAGATTTTTAAAAAATTGAAAATCCTCCGACTCAACTTATCAAGAAAAAGAGAGAAGACACAAATCACTGAAATCAGGAATGCAACAGAGGGCATCTCCACAGTTCTTAAAGAGAAAGATAATAAGGGAATATTATGAGCAACATTATGCCATTAAATTTGCCCACTTAGATGAAATGGACAAATCCTGAAAGATACAAACACAAAATATTACTCAAGAAGACACTGACAGCCCAAATAGCCCTATGTCTATTAAAGAAGTTGAATACACAGTTTAAAACCTCTCCACAAGGAAAACTCCAGGCCAGACAGTTTTGCTGGTGAATCCATAGATTTTCCAAAGACAATATGAGGAGGTGACACATCCTAAGTCGTTTTAGAAAAACCAACATTACCTAGTTAACAAAGCCAGTAGAGACATTATTTTAAGAAGAAAACTACTGTGCACATGCGTACCTCACATATAGTGCCAAAAATCCTTAACAAAATCTTAGAAAATTGAATCCAACAAGTGAGCCAGGTGAGATTCATCCCAATAATATAAGGTTGTTTTAACTTTTGAAAAGCAATTGATGTCGTTTGATGTATTAGCAAACTAACAATGAAAAACCTGACCATGTCAAAAGATGTAGAAAAACATTTAACAAAATTCCACACCTGATTCATGATAAAAACCCTCACCAAATTGGGAATAGAAGGGAATCCCTTCAGCCTAATAGAAGGCACCTGTGGGAAATCTACAACCAACAACACACTGAAATGTTAAAAGACTAAACCTTTGCCCTTAATATCAGGAGCAAAGCAAGGGTGCCTATCCTCAAATACTGTCCTACTGGAGGTTCTCACCATTCTAATATAATATAAACAAGGAGTTCGTATATGGATTTTAAAGGAAGTAAAACTCTGTTAATTGATAGACAACATGGTAGAAAATCCTAAGGGATCTACCAAAAACAACTAGTAGAACTAATAATTGAGTTTAGAAAGGTTTCAAGATTCAAGGTCAATGTACAAAAATTATTTACGTATCTAAATACTAGGACTGAGCAGTTGGAAATTGAAAACTTAAAAATACTAATTATAATAGCATCAAAATTATAAAATACTTTAGAATAAGTTTAAAAGTAAAATATTGCTTAAATAGTTTAAAAAATAACTAAATAAATAGAAGGATATACCATGGTCAAGGATTAGAAGATTCTATATTTTTAAGATGTCAATTATCACCAAATTGATCTATATATTCAGCAAATTCCCAATCACACTCCTTGCAGGAATTTTTATATAAATGAACAAAGTGATTCTAAAACTCATATAGAAATGCAAAGGACCTAGAATAGCCAAAATAATTTTTAAAAGAACAATATTAGAGGATTTATAGAATGTACCATAAATCTCCACTAATCAAAACAATGTAATGTTGGTTTCATAGCAGACATATAGATCACTGAAGCAGAAGAGATACCAGGAGTACACTGGCACATGCATAATCAATTGATTATCAGCAAATGTTCAGTTCAATGGGGAAAAGATAGTCTTTTCAACAAATGGTGCAGCACAATCAGATATCCATATTCAAAAAAAAAAAAAAAGAAAAAACTTCATCCATTATCCCACAACACAGGCAAAACTTAACTCAATATGGATCACAGACCTAAAGATAAGAGAAAATTATAAAAACTAGTAGGAAATATAGGTGCAGCCACTCTGGAAAACAGTATGGAGGTTCCTCAAAAAGTTGAAAATAGAGCTACCATATGATCCAGCAATTGCACTACTGGGTATTTACCCCAAAGATACAAATGTAGGGATCCGAAGGGGTACGTGCACCCCGATGTTTATAGCAGCAATGTCCACAATAGCCAAACTGTGGAAAGAGCCAAGACGTCCATCGACAGATGAATGGATAAAGAAGATGTGGTATATATATACAATGGAATATTACGCAGCCATCAAAAGGAATGAAATCTTGCCATTTGCAATGATGTGGATGGAACTGGAGAGTGTTATGCTGAGCAAAATAAGTCAATCAGAGAAATACATGTATCATATGACCTCACTGATATGAGGAATTCTTAATCTCAGGAAACAAACTGAGCGTTGCTGGAGTGGTGGGGGGGGTGGGAGGAATGGGGCGGCTGGGTGATAGACATTGGGGAGAGTGTGTGCTACGGTGAGCGCTGTGAATTGTGCAAGACTGTTGAATCACAGATCTGTACCTCTGAAGCAAACAATACATTATATGTTAAAAAAAAAAGAAGATAGCAGGAGGGGAAGAATGAAGGGGGGAAATCGGAGGGGGAGACGAACCATGAGAGATGATGGACTCTGAAAAACAAACTGAGGGTTCTAGAGGGGAGGGGGGTGGGAGGATGGGTTAGCCTGGTGATGGGTATTAAAGAGGGCACGTTCTGCATGGAGCACTGGGTGTTATGCACAAACAATGAATCATGGAACACTACATCAAAAACTAATGATGTAATGTATGGTGATTAACATAACATAATAATAATAATAAACTAGTAGGAAATATAGAAACCATCTTTCTGACATTGATTTAGATGTGACACGAAAATAGGAACTAGAAAAGAAAAAAATAGATAAATTGGGCTTCATCAAAGTTTAAAATTTTGTTCTGCATAAGATATTATTAATAAAATGAAAAGGCAAGCCACAAATTAAGAGCAAATATTAATAAATACATATCTGATGAAGGAATTATATCTAGACTATATAAAGAACATACATTTATGATTACAACCAGAATATATAAACAACTCAACCTAAGACCAAAAATAATAATAATACAAGGGCACAATATTTGAATAGTTACCCACACCATAGAAAATATATGAATGAAAAATGTGTACATAAAAAGATGTTAAATTTCATTATTTATTAAGGAAATGTGTTAAAACTCATCAAATTGTACCCTGGAAAAAGTTACTACTACTAAAAAAAATTTAATGCTCCTATATGTAAATTAAAAATAAAGAATTACAATGAGATATCACTTCACACCAAATAAGATTTGGGGCTACAATTAAAAAGACTTACAATACCAAGTGCTAATAAGAATACGGAGCAACTAAAATTCTCATATAGCATTAATAGGAATGTAAACTATCACAGTCACCTTGATAAACAGCTTGATGGTGTCTCATAAACCAACTACCCTTTTGACTCAGCAATTTGTAGGTATTTACCCAAGATAAATAACATACATTCACACAGAGAAATGTACTCAAGTGTTCACAGCAGGGGCGCCTGGGTGGCTCAGTCGGTTAAGCATCTGCCTTCCACTCAGGTCATAGTCCTAGGGTCCTGGGATCAAGCCCCGCATAGGGTTCCCTGCTCCGCAGGGAGTCTGCTTCTCCCTCTGTCCCCCCTCCCCCCCACTTGTATTCTCTCTCTCTCTCTCTCAAATAAATGCATAAAATCCTTAAAAAAAATGTTCATGGCAGCTTTATTCAGAACTATAAACTGAAAACAACTCAAATGTCCATCAGCAGACAAACAGATAAACAAATTATGAGACAACCTTTCAAAAGAAAATACAACCGAGCAATCCAAAACACTAACTACCAACACACGCCCCCGCGGGTGAGTCTCAGAACCGCGATGCTAAGTCAAAACATCCAGATGCAAAAGACCGCAGTCTGCGTGATTTTATTGATATAAAATTCTAGAAAAGGCAGAAGTAGGGTAACAGAAAGCAGTGATCACCTGGGCTAGGGGCATGGGGGGGAATTTGGGGGGTGATGGGTGTATTTTGTCATAACTGGGGAAGGCCTTGTGACTCCGCACATTTGCAATCTTGGTAACCTGTTTTTAGTGTATGTCCTTTTCATCTTTCTTCTTTTGTCTAAATTTCCTGGAATTTGTACTAAAGAAATAATTTTAAAAGTATCAAAATATTAGTGTGTAAAGAATTTAACAAAAAATCGGGAACCACCAAAATAGCTAACAATGCAGAAATAAACAGAGGATGGTTCATCTCTTTAAGGGACTATTATGAATGTAGCCAATAAAATTAACATTTTCATACAGTATTTAATGACATATGGAAATATTCATGATGCAACGTAAAATACAAAAGCAGTAGCGAATGCTTTATATTCATATAATCTTAACTTTGCTTACACACACAATATATGTATGAATACATGCATACAATTGTGTGATTTCTTTGTCCTAAAATAGGGCAATGCTACCTGAACAATGTAAAAATGCCAAAGAAGTCCCCAGAACCAGCACTTGAAAGGAAATCCTCATCTGAACCAAGGTCACGCAAAGGAAACGATGATCGGTCCAGGAGTGAGGATGTTGCTTGCTCAATCTGATTGCTTCAGTTGCAGCATGAGCAACACCTGTTTACTATTTACTATTTACACTGGACTCAGATGCAATACAATGAAACATGAGAGACAACAACTTGACAATAAATTGAAACTAGTCAAAATGCAAATATGCCTGGATGAACTTGAAGGCATATTTTGAGGACTGGGGCCTTATGAACACCTAAATCCTCACACTCAGAGGCAGTGTGGTTTCACTGGAAGGAGCGTGTATGATTTATAGCTGCGTGAGCAAGTCACTTAACCTGAGCTCATCCTCCTCTTCTACAGGATGGGGAACAAGACTCCCCATTATCCCTGCCTCTCAGGGTTATGGTGAAAATCAAATTAATTGACATATGCAAAACGAAGTTTTAATTTACAAATTACAAATCCAACGTGAGGTAGTTTTGTCACTGTGATCTTTGGGCCATGAAGGATTAGCAGGTTAGCAACCACTGGAGTGTATCTCTGATTTATTTTATTTTATTTTATTTTTTTATTTGAGAGAGAGAATGAGAGAGAGCAAGCACATGAGAGGGGGGAGGGTCAGAGGGAGAAGCAGACTCCCCGCCGAGCAGGGAGCCCGATGCGGGACTCGATCCAGGGACTCGATCCAGGGACTCCAGGATCATGACCTGAGCCGAAGGCAGTCGCTCAACCAACTGAGCCACCCAGGCGCCCTGTATCTCTGATTTAAATTTAAATGAATTTAAATGCTTTGATGGGAAAGAAACAGGGAAATCTTTGGAGCTCAAAGGGCAAACTAGCTAGTTGTAGTGGCCATCCCCAGATGATGGTCAAGAGAATTATAGCTACAACCACAGAGGTGGGTGGACTGATTTCAGGACTCCTATCCCAAAACCTTGGCCCTATCGGGGCTGGCATACAACCATAGAGTACAGAGCCAGACGGACCTAAGTCTGATTTCCAGCTCTGTGACAAATGATGCATTATTCAATTTCACTGAACTCCAGTTTTATCCAGTGTGGAATGGGGATAAAGAACGCCCCCCCAGGGCAGCGATGAGTATAAGTAAGATAAAATATGTTGTATCCTTGACACGTATTAGGTACTAAGGCATGCCCACTCTCCCTCGTGACACTGGCTTAGAGTCCCAGAAACTTCTCTAATTAATGACAGCCAGTGACAACCCTTTACATGTATACAGACGTCAGCACAGGATTGGGGACAGACAGAGACACATGCCTCCAAATGTTCAGACAAAAAAACAAAATCTGTGTCTGTTAGAACTTCTAAGAGTTCATAGGTACGATGCATACAATTGTGAAATGTCATGATCCTATTTGTTCCAAAGCTTTATTTAATAAATCAAAATTAAGTCCTGAAAAAGAAAACAAACAAACAAACAAACAAACCCCTGCGGTAACTTTCTCCAGGGATAAGTTGTTGGGAGCTTACTGGTGTCAGCTCTCTTCGTTCTGAGAAAACTAGGCTAACTCTGCCCGGTGCAAAAGATTTTGTCGAACGAGGGCACAAATCAAGGTGAAACTCCTCTCCTTTACTCGAAGCAGAGATAACTACAAATAGAATACAGCAATAATAGGCAGGCGGGACTATTATATTCTTTTTAAAAATTGGGACCAGCAGGAAGTTGATAGTTCCTAGGTAAATGGGACAAGAACTAAAAGCACAATAGGATCTAAATCCATCCAACTGCCAAATTCGGTAATATCCTGATGAAATTAGTTTTTTACAAAAGAATATATTTTCCCACCATCTCCTCTACCCTCCTGATTCTCTTCTCTGGAGATTCTCACCAACAGCACCTTAATCGATGGCCACTGACTGGGATTTGAGTCACTCCAGTGGCCACACTTGGGCCCCGCTCCTGAGGGCCATTTTAAAGCAATGTATTTCAGCAATATGCAGTGCTCATGCAGATAGCAAGTTCTTAATAGAATCTGGGAAGATGTTCTTTGGCAGAAAATGATTTCGTAGACATTTTTCATTATGATAGATGTGGTATTACAGCCGTTATAAAAAATTTCAAGCTGTGTGCAGCTTTGTCACTAGTATTATAAATCACTCACTCGTATATTAAAATCTGTGGAAAGCAACTGAAGAGAAGGGAAAAAAACCCTCATTTCCTATTTACAGACTAGGTATAATTTGGTATTATTCTTAAAGGTTCAAGGCATCTTAGAGAATCTGTATTCAGTGCTTACATTAGGATCAGGCGATCACATTCCATTACTGCTGAGATGGGGAAGGAACGGACACGCAGTGAGTTAACATTTTCTGCCATAAATCTTGATGTGAAAGGTAAAGGCTGTGCTTCCGGGAGATGGAGAGAGAAGCCCACTGCCATTTGCAAGATAAGCCAGTAATAGAATTAATTAAGAATTAATAAATTACATACATTAGAAGCAACTCTGTGCCACGAATGCAATTTATTTTAGCCACGTGGAAGTTTATGTGTATGTTGTTCTATCTAGATCTGCCTTTAGAGGCAACTGGAATATCTAACCAAGTGCTTTGATTTCAGTTGGACTGGGAAGGTCCTAATTGCAAAATTCTAAAATTTAAGGATGCCCTCTTTCTCTAAACCTTATTGGATTGGGGATATTTTAAACACAATACCTTAGAAATGGCAGGGAGAGGCAAAGACCAATGATAGGGTTCCACCCACCCTTTTTTCTGTATCAAAAGCAAATATCTAAATTCAATGCACACTGCTTTTAGCTCTCCTCACAGATGTAGCTTTAGGATCACCATAGTCTGACGCCCAGTTTGCCTCATTGTTGGTGGTGATGTGGGGGTAATATCTGAGGTGATGCCCCCCCCACAATCCGTAACCAAGCTTCCAAACCAGTGTTCACAGCCAGGAGTGATTCTGCCCCCCAGAAGGCACGTGGCAGCGTCGGGAGACATTTTTGGCTGCCATACCTGAGGGTGACCAGTTTCTAGCAGATAGAGAGACCAGGGATGCTGCTGGACATCCTACAACACACATGCGAGTCCCTCACCACAGACAATGACCAAGCTCACAGCATCAAGGGCGCCAAGTGGAGGAACCCTGGTCAAGGGCTAACCAGGCCAATCCTCCAACTGAAAAAGTAATGATCTGATCTTTTTTTATTTCTATACGGAGAGACGAATTACAAGGCCAGGGTGAATTCTGACACTAGCCTCATTTTCATTACTTGGGACATGGCTTTATTATTTACGGAGATATGAGAGCTTTGTATTTCTAAAAAAGAGGGCTCTTGTCAGGGGAATATGGGCATACCTCATTTTCCTCAATGAGGACCTTCAGATATTTTGTAGGAAACAGTGCAATGACTAGAGCTTGAGAACAGTGGTCACAATCTAACCCAAGAACGTCCCTCCCACTCCTCTAAAAAGGAAAGCCATCATTTGGTGGTGCCAGGGCTCAAGCCCATCCGTTGATGTTCCAGAGGATTCTCTGTAACTGTGTTACCAACACAGTTACTAAAGGAAAAAGAATGGACAGGGAATACAGAGAAGGGAGGAAGATCAGCATGTACTAAAGCCCGCATCCCAGTTAATTTTCACAATTCCTGAACTGGGTTGTTTTATATTTTATGTCATTTGTACCAAGAAAAACATGGGGCTCAATGCTGTTAGGTAACTTGACCCAAGTTCTACTCCTAGTAAATGGAAGAGCTAGGATTTAAACCCGCTATGTGTGAATGCAAACTTCATTTTTTCAATGCTTTGTCAGACCATAGAATAGCACATTAAAGATTCATTCCTATGCTTAAGCCATTCTTTTTTTTTTTTTAAAGATTTTATTTATTTGACAGAGAGAGACACAGTGAGAGAGGGAACACAAGCAGGGGGAGTGGGAGAGGGAGGAGCAGACTCCCCGCTGAGCAGGGAGCCTGATGCGGGGCTCGATCCCAGGACCCTGGGATCATGACCTGAGCCGAAGGCAGACGCCTAACGACTGAGCCACCCAGGCGCCTCTGCTTAAGCCATTCTTGAGTCCAGGAGCCAGCGTGGGGAAGTGGTGACAGACTGATTCACTGGTTTGAAATACAAATTTGGTAAGATGCAAACGTGGCAATGAAACCCAAAGGGACTTGTTGATTAATTAGAAAATCTTCATTAATTCTGGATTGCCCCTGAATTAAACACCCAACAGGGAGAACACAAAGCCAGTGAGGGAAGAGCTGCTCCCCCGACTTCCTCCCAAAGAGCTTCTCCTGCCAGTATTTCCACAGAACAGAGGTTCCATCTGCAACAAGTGGTACATTTTCTTTGGGATCTTGCCCCCAAAGAAGGACTTCATGGTTGTTTATAACTTACTAGTCTGCTTCCCAGCTAGAGTAAGAAGACATACAATTTGAACCTCCCCTATGTTGTTTAAATCACAGTCCCACCAACAATTTCCAGTAAGTATTCTGATGCATTAGATCAGCGGTTCTAACTCCTGAATATTCATCACATCTGAGAAAAGTTATGATGCGCCTTCTAAAATTACTGCTTCCAGGGGCTCCGCGCATCATTTAAAAGAATAAAGCCCTTTACTCCAAGTCCACTATCTGATCTCAGACCACACTCTCCAGCCTTTCCTTCCACTCTACAACCACACTACAAAGTGTTCCTCAAATCCAGCCACACACGCTCACCTCCGCACCTGGCTCTCCATTTACCTATGTAGAATGCCTCCCCCTGCCCCCAGCACTTAACCTGAAACCCACCTTCCCATGGAAGCCCACCCCAGTGGATCTGATACGTGCTGAATCTAAGTAACACTTATGTGGCCCATTCATCGAGCGATCATTAACTCAACAGACACTGATGAAGTTCCCTCTATGATGGTGATCTGTTCGCACATATATGTCTGCCCCACTAGACGGTGAACTCCCTGAGGACAAAAACAATGCCTAAATTCACCTAACTCCAGGATCACACCAGGCCTTGCTCCCAGCATGTTCTCAGTGAGGTCCACAATAATATTTCAAATATCATTATTGTGTTCTCTATACACATGAGATTCTGGAATCAACTGAAATGTCCAACCATTGAAGAGTGGGTAAATAAATCAGGACACATCAGAAAGTAGGAAACAATGAAGCAGTTAAATGATCATTACAAACACTATAGGCCTTCTCTTCCTGAAAATCAGTCACACCAATTCCTACCCTCTCCAACCTGGGAGAACCAACCACCTTCTCTCTACTTGGGCCCCCGCTATGCCCACAAGAGACTTGGAACAGAGCACTGAGAACATTCTGAATTCTCCTCTTATGGGGGGAATTATAGTTGGGAAGAAACACTTTCATAAGCCACTTGTATAAACAATGAACCCCCAAAATCCTTCTAGATTAATCAGAAAAAAATTTCTAAACTACTTTCTAAAGAAAATGGACCCTGTTAACTTAAGAGCCATTTGTTTTGTGTAGTATATAGAGACATTCAAGCTTGGGGGTACAGCTGAATTGCTCAGATAATAGAAAACAAAGGCTGAATGCTCTAGAAAGAGGAAGGAAGGAAGGAAGGAAGGAAGGAAAATGCCAGTGGGAGCAGAATTAAGGAACCCAGTAAAATGTGGTAAACATTCTGAAGAGTCAATTATCAGGTGTGTATTAGAAGGCAGATAACGCTCCATTGCTCTCTTGTGCTTCTGCACTGACCTTTGCTTTAGACTATCTTTTCAAGGATAACTGTCTTCCAAAAAGCTTTGGAACATCAGGATAGTGCCTTCCTCAGAGCAAGTGGCACGTTCATTTCTAGTGCAATAAAGACAGTAGCTCCCTCCAGGGCAAATGTCAGGCAGGCTTATTGCCATTAGGAAATATTCAAGTTCCCTAAGTTGGCGGCTCAGGGAACCAAAGCAAACGCTAATAGCCTGGCTACTGCTATTGCACTGCGAAATCATAGGTTCTTCTGCCTCTGAGGCAAGCGTCTCCTATATTCCACCAGCATCCATGAAACCATGGCAGCCCACTTGTTAGCTTAGACATAAGCTGAAATGTTAGCTCCTTCACAGATCTCAAAGGTGTGTGATATAAGCCCTCCCTTAAATGCATCCTAGGAAATCTTCGGTAAATTCTGTTATTTACCAAGGTTCCTCTGCAGACAGATTGTTGGGGGAACAGTGTCTAAATTGGTACAGGATGAAAACAGGAAAATTGCTGTGAGGACAGCAGACATCAAGAAGAGACTTACAGGGCGCCTGGGTGGCTCAGTCATTAAGTGTCTGCCTTCGGCTCAGGTCCTGATCCCATGATCCCGGCTCAGGTCATGATCCCCGCATCGGGCTCCCTGCTCAGCGGGAAGCCTGCTTCTCCCTCTCCCACTTCCCCCTGCTTGTGTTCCTGTTCTCGCTACCTCTGTCTCTCCTTTTTTAAAGATAAATAAAATCTTTAAAAAAGAAGAAGAAGAAGAAGAGACTTATATACCACAGGTCTTCCTTACTCTGAGCTTCTTGAAGGAAGGCATCATGTTCTAGCCACTGTAGAGCCCTGGTGTTAGCCAACTCTCTGACCTGGAGCCCCATTACACTCAGTACGTGCTGAATGGCTGAATGACCTGATGGCATTTGAGACTATGCTTACAATGTATTGTTGATAATCAGCACCCAAAATAAATTATGAACCCGATCATTCTACAATATGAAGCTGATCACTTCACTCCTCTCAATTCGTCCACAATGTTCCATCATTCTTAGAATGAAATCCAAAGTTCTTACTAAGGCCTATAAGGACCCAGGTGATCTGAGGGCTGGCTACGTCCTGGACCCGCCTCCAGCTACTGAGGCTCACTCCTTGTGCAGCCCCGCACACCTCCTTGCCCTTGCCAAACACACCAGGAAAGCTCCCATGTCAGGCCTTCTGCATTCATGTCCCATTCACCGAAATGTTCTTCCCTAAGACATCAAAATGAATTGCTCCCTTCATTTTATCCAAATTTTGCCTCATCAGAGATGCCTTCTCCAAGTGCCAGTAGAAAACAGCAAGCCTGTCACTCCATCTCTTTATCATTCTTCTTTTTAAAATAACTTCGTCACTCTTGACAGGACCTAACATTCTATCACATATTGATTTGTTTGCTTATTATCTGTCTCCCTGACTAGACTGTCACCTTCACAAGGGCAGAGACCGGTTGACTCACTAACTGCCTCCTCACTGCCTAAAGATTTCCTGGCATATGGTAGGTGCTTAATAAATATCTATGGTATTAGTGGGGTCTGGAGGGGGAGGAGGGAGAAAGGAAGTGGGAAGGGGTGAGAAGGAGGAGCAAGTGGGAGCAGGAGAGAGTGAAGAGAGGAGGCGGAGGAGGTGGGGGGGGAAGGAGGAAGGAGGGAGGAGGAGGAGGGGGGCAGTAAGGGGAAGCAGTGCTAACTGAGCCAGGCATCCTGGAAGAAGTCTGAGTCGCCCTCCCAGGTCTGGAGTGTCTGGATCCTGGATGCGGAAGGCAGACCCTTCATTCTCAGCGCTGCTGGTCAGAGTCTTGGGGCGCAGCCCCAGCGTCTGGTGGGTGTGCTCCGGGAGCCCCCAGAGCCCACACACCGGGCAGGGCGGCCCAGCTCGCTCTGCAAAGGGGAGAGAATGGGAATCCTTTGGCGTTCCCTTTCCCAGCTTCGCATCTAAGTAGTTACTGATGGCGACAAGATAGTCTAATACCTCCACAGATGCCTGACTGTGCTTTGGCTGTTTGCATGCTCGAATTTTCTGCTTTAATAGCTGGAACACAGAAATCTTAGTTAAGTTTCAGTCATAAGCCTTGAATAAAATGAATCCTTTAATCATGGAGAAAATTCCCCAGCTGAAGTAAACAAGCAGGTTTTAAACAGTTCTATATATCTAGGGTTTCACGATATTCTCGAAGGAGATGTTTATAGAAATTATAAATATCAAAAATAATCCTGCGTCTTTGGGGCTTAGAGAGCCTCAACTCTAGTGAATGAAAGTCAAGTGTAAAAATAAATGAGCCTTAATTGCATTAGAACAGCTGCATAATTTCAACGCCACGGTGGCTAAAATCAGGATGGCTGAGGCTGTCGAACTGTGTTGTGGGAAACAGGGTAAAACTGTTTGGGTCACATCCAGGCCAGACAGTTATTTCTGCCCATTTTCCTGCTTGCTTGGCTTTTGGTTGGGCAGTTGCTCTGTCTGTTGGTCTTCTGCCTCCTCCTTGTGGCCGAGACCATCTACGATGAATCTCATTTAGTAGAGCTGCAAGGCAGGTTGGGGTACCCAGCGCATCTGCTTGGTGCTAACAGAAAGGGAGGAAATGTGCCAACGCTCCCAGAGGCCCCTAACTGAGGTCCTGTGGGATAAGAAAACACAGCTCCACCTCAGGGCAAATGCTGAATCCAGAGGCTGAGAGACAGACATTTTCAAATCAGTCCATCTCTAAGTTAGTTTCAAGCTACTTAGGATTCCCTTGGCTTTAAGAACTGTAAGCCAGAGATCAAAACCCTTTTGTAAACTGCCTCTGAATAATGCAGCAAATGGCATCTTGAAGCTGAGGCTGGATCATTACAGTACGAAGAAGCAATACTAAAGTTGGAGCCTTTTTTTTTTCCAGGGAAAGGCTCATTTCCTATAGAGAATTTTTACAATATGCATTGGGCCCCTTAATGGTACCTAACTGATGGATTTCAATTACAAAGGAACAAAAAAAGAAAAAAAAGTAAGCATGGCTGCTACTTACAGGATGGAGATCATTCGAATATCCTGGAAATCTTATCATTAGAGGAGGTCCAACCTTTGGCCCAAGTGAGGAATTTTACTCATCTACCCAGAACATGATTAAAAAGAAACCCAGAATATAATGAGCGAATTACCGCCAGGGCCAGCATGCCCAGAGTAGGTTTTAAATAAAGCATGAATTATTCTCAGCTATAGAGCCCCTATTCAGGGGAAGCAGACAGCCAGGGGGACAGTACAAGAAGAGTAAAAACCTCTATCTGAAGACCCCCACGTCTGCTCTGAACCCCAACCCTTCTATTGTGAGTGTTCATCAATATTTAATTTCCTTTTCTGTTATCTTTCCATTCCTGCAGCCCTGCGTTCTATTCAACTGAATGACGCCGCTTTCATATTTTAGACACCAACAAACACTGCGAGCGAGGCTCCCACTAATCGTGCCTCGTGACTCTGGGCATTCTGTTCGGTTCAAAAAGCATTCCCTGAGTGCCTACTACGTGCTATGTTCGGAGGATACAAAGATGAGGAGGACACAACTCCCAGCGATTATCAGGAATCCAACTCTGGAGCCAGATGGTCAAGATCTTGCCTGCTTTCCTACTTTGTGACATCAGGTAACTTTCCTCATTTGCAAAACACGGATGATGACAGTCTACCTCTCATAGAGTCAGGCAGACGTTATAAGCGTTAATATACGTAAAATACTTAGAATAGTGGCTGGCGTACACAGTCAGCACTCCATAATGGCAGCTTTACTGACCTCAGACTATAAAAGAAGCAAGAACAATAATTTCAACCTTACGTGATAAATGTGATATTGATCAGCACGGGAGCTTTGGCAGCGCAGCGCATGGCCTGAGTGGGAGGAAGAGAAACTGGGCTGGAACAAGGAAAGATTTTCAATAAGAGATGAAACCTAATTGAAATTTAAAAAAAAAAAAGAAAAGAAAAACCCAACTAGTAGCCAGAACCTCTCTACAAATTTCCACTTCTTCCTGAAAAGTGAGGGTTTAGAGAACTGCTCCATCCTTTTCTCAAGACAAAACGCCTATCTTGTTTTCCATCTCTCAGGGATCACTGTCTCTCATTGTCTCACCTCAAAAACCCATTGTTTTATATATTTTGTCTCTTTACTATTGTTTCGGGAAGGAAGATAAATTTTTTATCTTAGCTGGAAGTGGAGAGCTCTGTCGCAACTTTCACCTCTTTTATTCTTGTTTCTAATAAGGACTCATTGTTTTCCCCACCAACTGAGCTTCATGCCTAGCACTTTCTAGTACCTTTTGTCTCTCTAGATTGGCTCAAAGAAAAACTAGCCTTGGGATCAGGAATACCTAGGTTCAAGTGCTAGCTGTTGTACTTCCTAACCATATTAATTTATTTGCCCATCTGTAAATTGAAGTAACAAAACCTACTTTGCAGAATTGTTGTAAAGATTAAATGCTATCACCAGTAAAGTAAGTTCTCCAGTGACTGGTAAATAACAGGGACTCAATAAATGATGGGTGTCATTACTATTACTAGACTTCTTGTTCTTGCTTATTCTCTCTCCTACTCTTCTTCCCTGCCTCCACCTTCCTTTCTCCGGATCTGTTCAGCCCTAATATTTGATGACTGTGGGCTGCAGTGACAAATTATGCTTTAAGTTAAGTATGGGCCCCATGACAGCTGAGTCATGCCATCAAGAGTCTACAGAGTGGGAATGAGTCCCAGCCCTGAAATATCAGGGTGTGTGGGTGGTTTCTGCAGGAATCACTGACGAGCACCTGCTAAATATTTTACTTTTCTTAGACAATCTTCAGTCATTCACTTTTAAGATTTAAAACCAAGTCTCTCTACACTTGACAAAAGACCAGATACACCCGGGTCACCACCTGTGATCGTTCTAGTTGTTCTCTGTACAACTCTATGAGGCACATATCACCCTATAGACACTGTGCATTTGTAGAATTGTGACAAGCGACCAGCAAATAGCAGCAAAGTATATGGAGAAAGGACACCTTTTGCTTATTTTCATAAGTAGACTTCTGGCTACAGAGAAGTTGAAAGTGGTTGAAATATGTCAACTGAGTATCCCAACAGTTTCATAACAGAATAAAGATTTTCATCTCCCCACAGGAAGTCTTCTTCACTGCCCCTTCTGGGGATTTTTTTTGGCAATGGAAATATTCCACAGATCTAGAAGTAGTACAATGTAGTAGCAAAGAACATGGGGATTCGTATCAGGCAATACTGTGTTCCAATCCCAGTTCCACCATTTACTAGTAGTACTACCTTGGGTCACTCATTTGACCCCTCCGTGGATTTTCATTTGTTAAATGAGAGTAAATACACCTGCTTAATTGAAATTTATGTAAGGTTGGCATGAGATACTATCTGCAAAGTGCCCTGTATGTTATACATGCCCTGTAAATGGTAAATGGTATCATTACCATTAACACTGCCATTATTATTATTACTGTTGTTGTTAGCAATAGTTCATCAAATCACTGAAAATCCTCCAGAACAACAGTGTGCAACAGAATTTTCCATGATGATAGGAGGTTCTGTATCTTTGTTGTCCAACAGGGTAGCCACTTGGGCACATGTGGATGTTGAGCACTTGCGTTGGGTAACAAACCTCTGTGGGATCCAACTGTCCCAGTCTCCTCGAGCTGCTATAACAGAATATCATAAACTGGGTTACTTATAAACAGAAATTTACTTCTCACAGTTCTGAAGACTAATCCGATTTCAAGTCACCGTCAGATTTGGTGTCTGCTGAGGACTTCTTGGTTCATAGAAGGCTGTTCCTCTCAGAGTCCTCACATGGCAGAAGGGGCGAGGGAGCTGTCTGGGGCCTCTTTTATAAGGGCACTAATTCCACTCCCAAGGTGGAACCTAGTGATCAATTCCTGAGGCCCCACCTCCAAATACCTTCATATTGGGGATTAAGCTTCTAATATATGAATTGGGGGCTGGGAGGCACAAATATTGAATCTGTAGTAGCGTCAATGATAATCGCTGATTGGAAAATCTCACAAACATTTTGCATCCCCACAAATGGAAGAAATTCCCAGGGGTCAAGTCTGTGGAAACAGCACCTTCCCCAGGAAAGCCAGCAGCTTGCACTTTGGGCTTAAACTGATATTCGGGGGGTCGCCTGAGTGGCTCAGTTAAGCATCTGCCTTCAGCTCAGGTCATGATCTCGGGGTCCTGGGATCAAGCCCTGCCTAGGCTCCCTGCTCAGCAGGGAGTCTGCTTCTCCCCCTCTCCCTCTGCTCCCCCTCCCAGCTTGTGCTCTCTCTCTCTCTCTCAAATAATTTTTTAAATATATTAAGAAACTGATGCTCAGCCTGAAGATACTTGCCTGGTGCAGTCCCTCACCTTGTTTAAGTCCCTACTCAAAAGCCCGTCTGGAAAGGGCCTTTCCCTGACCACTCACCATTCCACCCCTCTCTACCACTCACATCTACTCACTCACTTTATTTCTTAGCACAGCAATTACCATGGACACTGCGCCTTTTTTCCTTTTTTCGTCACTGTGTTGACAGTTTTGTCTCCTTCCACTTGAACGTAAGCTTCATGAAGGTAAATTCATTTTCTTTTTTGTTTTTTTTAAAGATTTTATTTATTTATTTGAGAGAGAGAGAATGAGAGAGAGCACATGAGAGGGGGGAGGGTCAGAGGGAGAAGCAGACTCCCTGCAGAGCAGGGAGCCCGATGCGGGACTCGATCCCGGGACTCCAGGATCATGACCTGAGCCGAAGGCAGTCGCTTAACCAACTGAGCCACCCAGGCGCCCGTGGTAAATTCATTTTCTGCTTTGATCACTGCTTGATCTCAGTATCAAGAAGCTACCTGGCATATTGTACGGTTTGGGTAACTATGTGTTGAACTTAATACAACCAGGTTATCTGCAAGAAGGTCAGAGCCTGACATCTTATAAAAAGCAGAATAGTTTTGTGAAATTAAGAACACTCCCCTCCCCTTGCAGCTTCTTACCCCCATCCCCTGGGGATTCTCCAGCGACCATCAACAACAGCTCTATAATTCTCCACCACAGGCAATGAGCTTCATTTCCAGTATGGGGAAAGTGTTTTGAATTCTAAACAAGACCCGACATTTAACATCCCCTCGTTTTTCTCTCTCAACAGTTTACTCCCCCCACAACTAATGTGATTAAGCATTCACGGCAATGGGTGTACATTTTTATCAGGACTATGACAAGTGATTCAGAGGTAATTAAGCAATGGACTGTTTCACACAATGCCCACTCCACTTAAGGAATAAACTCTACATTTTGCTGGATTAACTCGCAAAAAGAAAAGGAAAAAAAAAAAAGGCATTTGGAGAGTGTCAACTGCTATAACAAACAACCAGCAGACCTATTGTTGGGCCTTGGATAATCATAAGAAAGTAAAAATTTTCATTTATACAGAAGGATGAGAAAGATAAGAAAAATCAATATAAAGATATATATTACATGGTCAGTTATTAAAGCCCTATTTTTCTTTTTTATAAGAGGCAGCATCTTAAATGTACATCAATAAAGGGATGAGTGAATAAACTGGAGAATGCACAGAATTTTATGCAGCACTTAAAAGAATGAGGTACAATGATAGATACCTACATGGAAAGATGGCTGTGCTACATTGATAAGGAAAAAAAGCTGTGCGATAGTTCTCATTTTAAAAAGGAATTTAATCAGTATGTGTAGGTTTCTATATGTATGGATAAAGTTATTCAAGGACACGTGTCAAACTGTTGCAAGTGCTAACTTCTAGGAAGTGGGCTTGGGCCTGAAATGACAACAGGTACGTATTATTTTTGCAATTATAAAAGATATTAAACCATTTTAACGTTTTAAAAATTAAGCGAAAGCAAACAAAAGCAAAAACAAAACCAGGGGCCAGAGAATCCCAGGAATAACCTGATTGCTGCTAGGAAGCAGGGCCACTTCGACAAGGTGCTTCCCCTCCTCCTTTCTATCCCAGCTGCCAACCCCTTTTCTCCCCTAAAACACAGCTGAACACAAGTGAACTGACTTGTCTGGTACTCAAAGAAATGGTGATCTGTGTCGGTACAAGGGGAGAAACTGGCCATGACAGACAGGCTGGGCAACATTTGTTGTCTCCGGCAAATCCCAACGTACTGTTGTCAGGGGTAATTTTGCTCTGTGCTAATTTTACCTTCTGCTCTGACACCAGACTCTAACTCCACATAAGATCCAACTTCACCAACGCCTGAACGGATGCTTTGCCACATTTTTCAAGGGCCCTTGACAAATAATCAATATTAATGACTGCTACGTTTCTAACTCCACAACGTGCCAAGCCATGTGCTAAGGCGCCACCTAATCCTTCTAAATAATCCTGCGCGTAGATATTATCATCTGTGTTATGAGAAAGGAAATGGAGTCTCTCAGAATTTAAGTGACGGCACCAAAGTCACACAACTAACAGATGGTGAAAAGGAGCATGCAGAGAGGGAACACTGAGGTCCTGATCCAGTTGAGACATGGACCTGCCTTGCCGGAACCTGCTACATAATGCACAGGGCCCAGTACAAAATGAAAATGTTGGGAACTCTAGTTCAGAAAGCATTAAGAATTTCAACATGGCCACCGCAGAGCCTTGAGACGACAGCGAGACGCTCGTGGGCACGGGCTCCCGGGAGACTGTGTGCCCGGGAAGCCGGCCCCGTTATCTCGCCCTCTGCAGCTGCAGACATGGCACAGACGTTCCATTCTGGAGCCTGAGGAGCTGCTGCAAGGCCCTGCTCTAGGGGAATGAACAAGCCACAGCTTCTGCCCCGGAAACAGTCAGCCTGGGGCCTTAAGGGAAGGAAGGTAGGCAACGGGATGTGTCCCAAACTCCTACCCCGTGACGAACCTCCTTTGGGCAGCCTTCATCCTCTCCTCCACCTCTTCACATCAGAAGCAGATCCCCACCCAGCCTCACTCCCTCACCCCACACGGCTCCATCACTGTCAGCCTCACATCCCCACCACGCAAGGCAAACTGGAGGATGCTTTTTCCATAGGTGGGTGTAAGTCAGCTACCCCCATACTCAGCCACCCCCTGCTCCTGACTTGTCACAGTGCCTCTGGGGAAAACACAATGATTTGGCCATTCCACTCACTGCGGAAATTATCGATATTTTTTTAGGCGGAAAGCAACCTCACCCCATATACTGAAATAAGTTTCCAAACTTCTAGGGAATAAAGTGTAAACCAAGAGAAAATAACAATGGTAATGTCAGCTACCTTTGAATTCAGTGTTTGCTAGGAGCTAGACACCAAGACATGCTTTACGTGCATATTCCCATTTCATCTGCACAGAAGCTCTTCGAGGTAAGTACAGTCTCCATCCCATTTTACTTGTAAGGAAGTGCAGGCTCAGGAAGGTTTAGGTAACTTACCCAAGGTCATGCCTCTAGTGGCTGGGGGATGGTCGTAACTGGAAAGCAAACCCAATCATCTGTCCAGGCACTCCACGGTGGCCGATACTGACTATAATCTGGACTGGAGAAGGGCTGTCTAAGTATGATACCAAGCATGACCGCATACAGGCATCTGGTAGACTTGACGAGGTAAAAATTGTAGACATTCATGTGTCAAAAAACACAGTGAACAAGATTGAAAGGCAAACCATATCCATGAAAGGATATATGCTGAAGCACGAATCCCTTACTACAAATAAACCACTTACAAATGAGTAAGGGAAGGCAAATACCCCATTGAAAAAAGAACGGACAAAAGACGTGAAAAGGCATTTCACAATAATGAGTAAAGAAATGCAAACAATGGTCCATGGGCCACATTGGGTCTACTCTCTGTTTGTAAAGAAAGTTTTATTGGGGCACAGCCATGCTCATTTACGTATGTATCACCTATGGCCAAGCTGATGAGTTGCAACAGATCACACGGCCCACAAAACCCAAAGTATTTTCTATCTTATCCTTTGCAGGGGAAAAAAAAAAAAAATGCCACCATCTGGCTTACAGCAAAAGTTTTTAAGTGAGACAGACCTGAGTTTGAATCCCTGGCAAGTTATTTGAGTCTGAGTTCCAGTTTCCTCCCCAGGTGATTGAAAGGATGAAGTAGGGTAACATATGCAATGACCTGAACCCGTGCCAACTCCTAATGAACATTCCGTATGTGGTCACTGAGATTACTGCTGTCGTAATTCCCCTTGGCACTGAACACTTAGGTCACTTCTAGCTCTTCATAAGATTCGATGAACATAATTCAATCACTTGGTTCCTTAGGATACATTCATAGAAGGAGAAGTCCTAGGTTGAAAAGCATACACACTTTAAGGATTTTGCGGCAATTTGGTAAATTGACCTCTGGAAGGTTTGTACCAGTAGGGCTCCCCTCCCCCAGGTCAACACTAGGTATTATCATGGTAATAGATAATGGACTTGCCTACAGGGCAGGCAGGCTGGCAAGTTTAATCTTCCAGGTATGTCTACAAAGAATAGGAAAGCCAGATTTGATTGAGCCCAGAAGCCTTTACAACAGCAATTATGAGGGTGCCTGGGTGGCTCAGATGGTTAAGCGTCTGCCTTCGGCTCAGGTCATGATCTGGGGGTCCTGGGATCAAGTCCCGCATCGGGCTCCCTGCTCCTTGGGAAGCCTGCTTCTCCCTCTGCCTCTCTCTCTCTCTGTCTCTCATGAATAAATAAATAAAATCTCAAAAAAAAAAAAACAGCAAATATGAGAGCGAATCAGAGAAATTTCACATTATTTCCTAGATAATTAAGCTCTATTTATAATGAGCAAAAACTGAAGACAAAACCATTATGCATACTGGCATTTTTCATTTGAAAGATATTTATATAGGGTATACTTAACTAATAGAATATGCTACATTCGCCAAAACACATAATGAATTTATCTGGACTCAGGCTAGACCCAGCTAAATACAACCCCCCCCCCCCCAATAATCTTTCAGGTGGTTTATCTGGCTTTTAATCATCACAAACCAAATGTAAGAAGAGCCAGTTTCAGCAGGAAATAGGGCGTGGGAGTAGAGGGTTGCATGGTTTCGGATTTCTTTGACCTAGCAGTATACAGATCATCTGGTGGGAAGATAGGAGGTAGCAGAGGGGAACAATTCCCCTCTTGTTTAATCTCTAGCCTTGAAAAAAAAAAACCACTCAAATAGTGCATGTTTGAGAGTTCCCATGACAACCAATGCACCCCATCCTTCCCTCCACAGACTGTAAAGTCATCTCCTACACATTCACAACTAGATTATAAACTGTGTGAAGGCAGAGCCTGAGTGTTGGGGAAGTGCCTGGCTCATAAACGACATCAGCACATGCACACTAAGAAGAGTCCAACTGCTTCCACAGAATGAGAGAGCCGACAGGCTTCAAGGCAGGTCTCAGGGTGTGCAGGATTACTTCTAGAGCATGAGCCTGGCTCCTTCTTCAGGTAAGTGAGAAGCTCTGGGAAATCCATCTACAGTGGCATTTCTTATGCCCCTCCCTAACTGGCACCCTCCCCTTCTTCTGATAACAGTGGGCCCCAGGCCCTGTCCTCACGCTCAGTGAGTAGACTCACTGTGGAGCATGTAACCTTGCCCTAGCCGATCAGTGCATCAGATCCCCTGGGCCAGGGGTTTAGAGGGCACATAGCCCAAGTCAGTCCCAAGAGAATGAAGCTCAGGAGTTTTTTAAAAACTATGGCCAAGATACTTATTCTTTCCTCCTGGACTTGATTGTGAGCAGATATCAAGCTGTAGTCACTGAAGCTATCTTGATAACTTCGGGAGCATCAGAACGAAGCCAACACACTGAGGAAAGCCAAGAGGCAGGAAAAGTCCAGTTTATGCTAAAATAGCTTCAGCCAGGGAGCCTGTCCTACCCCTGGATGTTTCCTTTTCGCTAAGCGGTTAACTCTCTTGTTTAGGTCTAACTGACAGAGCATGCTTCACTAGAAAGACCAGCAAGGCCTGGACCCTTTCCTCATTGTAATTTTTCAGAATTAAATAAAGGCTGGAGATGGGGAATCCCAAGCTCCAGGGTTCAAGTCGGGCTCTTAGCCAGCATGATCACCTTGAATCTCTGAAAATGACCTCCCCTTCCCCCCCTCAACAAAGACCTAAGAATTGAGCATGATGAATCACACATAAACTCTTTGGATGCCACAAGTCATAATCAGGATTTGGTTCCAAAGGCAAGATTCTCCCTTATGTTTTGATTTTCCTCCTATTTACTTCTCCACATCTCCCAGCTCACTGGCAAATGGCCATATAACCAGTTAGGGCTAGCAAAATGTGAGAAGTGATGTGTGTCATTTCTGGCTGAAGCAGTGAAAAGTTCAGATTCAGTTCTCCAGTATTTTTTTCCCCCTCTACGGCCACATATTCCACATGATATAGCTGCAGAATGATGGCAAAGTCATCAGCCTGGGGCCCGAGCAACTCACAAGAGATGTGAGGCCTGAGTGGGACAAAAAGAACCACTTCTGTTGAGTTGAGCCACTGAGATTTGGGGGCTGTAGGTAAAGACCAGCCCATCTCTGCTGACAGAAGGAGGTTTGGGTCCGTAGTTTTTTACATATGCACTAACTCAGAAAACATTTTTCTTTGATATTGAAGTTGATATTAAAACCACCAAAGAGTGAAGAAGAGCATTTCCAAAGGCCTTGTCCACATCAGTCAAGAGATGAAGTTGATCTGAATAACTACCCACATGGGGTAATTCCAAAGTCAAAAGTAAAGTACGTACTTGTTTGGGGGACACATACAGAAAAATATAAAAATGAGACCAAAACCCTTGGCACCAATAGGTAAAGATTTTCCCTTCTCATAGAAAAACAACAACAAAAACAAAACAAAACAAAACAGGCAATTAGACAAACATCAGTATTTTCAAGCAAGGTAAACGGAGGCCATCCTACCTGCACGTTATCAGATGCTGAGTTCACTATTTCCACACTTTTTCATGTGTATATCTCCACATATTGACCAAGGAGAAACCTACCTGTTTATGTAAAATGGAAGTCTCGTCGGATTTTTCAGATGTTGATGAAAATAAGCTTTACGACATCATATAACAAATACATACAAGGTGCTAACAGTTTTAAACATTTTCCTAGGTTTTTTGTCCACTGACGGTCCAGTCAGAACTGAAATTGATGGTATTCATGTGAAAAATGTCAGGGGTCCTGGTTAGGTTAATAGATTGCTCTTTCTTATGTATTTATAAGTTGTATATTTTTAATTGACTTCAAAGCACTAACAGTCATGCCAAAAAAAAAAAAAAAAAGTTATTTTAAGCAAGGTCTGTGTTGTATGGCAAATTGAGGCAGGCAGCTAAGCAAAATGTGCTGTCAGTGTGTGCTCATTAGAAACCAAATCCTTACGGTAACTGTATTTATGAAAAAGGAGCACAGAACAATAATTTAGGTAATAAAAATGTACTCAAGAGGAAAAGCATTAAAGTGGCAGCAAAGTACAGTTTCCTGTGATGTTGATACCTTATTTCCACCAATACTTTAAAAAGGTTAGCTGGGTAGTTCCTAACTAATGCTAACCAATGGCAAATTTCTTGTCTCCTCTTTCTTAGAGCTAGGTTCAGAGCCTAGAGGAAGATGAAAGGGAGAAAGAACCAAATCGTTTAAACTTTGAAAACAAAATTTTTGTCTGAGTTGCAGACATTCACTTTAACTTTTCATTTTTGTTAAAAGAAGGAAAATCTTCAAAGTTCACAGGATGACTAGGAGCTGGCCTTTTTGCCAACATTCCCAAAGGGGCCCTTTAGCAAGAATGGTGCCTTTTTCGAGTCTCTCCGGGAGCTGGTGCTCCCACAGAGGTGGCCTGATCTGATTCCATCATCACCAGCAATCTGTCTCATTTGCTCTGGGACCAGGGCCCTGGCAGAACCGTGTGGACAATGGCAAGCTGTCAGAGAGCAGACGCTCCCAGTCACATCAAGGGAGGCTGCGGGTCCGCAAATATTCAAGTTTAGTTTGGGAGGCCTCCCCGTAAGCAGGCTGAATGCACTGGGGTGCAGCAAGGGGCAGAGTGTGGAGGGTGGTGTCAAGGACAGGAAGGGAACCACGGGGCCAGCAGTGGCTTTGACCAAAGATGTCCTGCAACACAGACCCCAAAGGTACCAAGCTCCTGCACACTCTTTTGTTGGGAGCTCCTGAGCCACCAGCGGATAGGCCATTATTTCCATGGATTTTCCCTTGGTCCCATCCGCCCCAGGGAAAGTAATAGGTCACCCTTTCCCACTTGCTGTAAGGGTAACCTGGTAGAGCCTACAATAGCCCGGAAGACCACAAGCAACCTCTCCTTTGTAGAACCCCATCAACTAGGGAACACAGGACCACTGAGACCCTCCCAGATGGATGCCTGAAGGCAGAGAGGGCCGTGTGTGAACACTGCTCAGGCATTCACTTAGCAAGAATGAAAAGATGCATGTAACCATTGCACCCCTTCCTGTCTCACGCCATCTTAACACAACCATCTCATTGGTAATTCCCTTCGAACTGTAAAAAATCAAAATATGGTCTAGCCTCGAACAGGGAAACAGCCTCAGGTTTGGAAAATCCAACACTACTTCAGCGGAAAAAGCTAATGAATCGATTTAAGAGGGAGAAAACTGGAAAATACGAAAAGTCAGATCAGAGGTGCAGAGGAATGAGACAAACTAAGGAGAGATCTTTTTTCTCCTTCCCCCAGATTTCCAGAGTGAACGTGAGGGAGAACTGTACACGCACGCACGCCCACTCGCTACAAAATGCTGTCTGCGCAGTGGTCAGCAGGAGAACCCAGACGACGATGGCTCACGCTCCCCCACAGTGGTATCCAGGAGCCCGGCCCCTCTGACCCCGCAGCAGCACCTGTTATTCTCTCCTCCTTACAGCCCAATTCCATGGTTGGCTCAAGGCTGGGTTTGCCTTTAGGGAGTATATTCCTTATAAAATGTCTTGCGATACCTCAACCTTTTGGCTAAGAGCAAGACTCTGATTTTTGTGAAGAACTTTTATCCTCTTCTCATTCATCTGTTGCACTGAATTTTTTTTTTTAATGCAAAAATACCAGAGCACTTTGTGATTACATAACTGTCCTGGATTATTTGGGGAATCATTCTATTTGCTACTAAAATGTTACTCTCGTTGACTCTCACTTTATTTTGAGGAAGTGTGTCTTCTTTTGACAAATTACAAAGTAAAAAAAAAAAATTTGCTGAACAATGCACCCCAGTTAAAAGATAAATCCCTTCCTTAAAAATAGCTGCAACATAAATAGTACCAATTTTCATCCAAAATAAAATTATCTCCTCATAATAATCTTCATTCAAGAAGAAAGATGAGGTGTGGCTCTGTGACCTTGGCAAAGTAAGCTGGGTCTCAGTTTCCTTATCTCTGCAATGGGGATAAAACTAGAAATGAGGTACTCACATGGTAGGGGGTCTTTCAAGATGACACCCCTTTTCTCTGAAGAGCCCCCCACCCACAGGTCTTCTTCTTCTCCCAAGATGCTCACCTCTTCCTGTCAGGTTCTCTCCTACAGGAGTCTGGGACTGGCATTCAGACACAGCCAGGCATATCGCTGCAGGTGGCTGGACGTGAGGCGATGTAAACTTGCAAACTTTAGAACAGCCTTCTTGTGCTGCATTCCTGGAGTAACCAAGAGAGCTGGTCAGGACATATAAATGAGTCTGGCAGATATGCAGAGAAATCAGAGAGATAAGAGGCCCAGAGTGGCTGCCAGAGCTCCGGATGATCTTCTACCTCCCAGCTCCAGTTCCTGCAAGGTCTGACTGCCTTCAGCATTTAATTTCCTGTATTTAAATACAGATATAGTGGACTCATTAAAAAAAAAATCTAGACTCACTTAAAAATATAATAAAATTACCTCTCCCTACTTTTTTTTTTTTTTTTGGTAACATAAAACAACACTCACTTAATTATCTCTCAAGATCCAAACTGGTAGGGCAGTTCTTCCAGTTGGGGCCACAACGGCTAGCGCTGCCCTGGGGACTCTACTGGATGGCTGCACTTACATGGTTTGGGTTTTTTTTATTCAAGTATAATTAACACAGTGTTATATTCGTTTCTGGTGTACAATATAAGATCCAACAATTCTAGGCAGTTCTCCGTGCTTATCACGATAAATGTACTCCTGATCCCCTTTATCTATTTCCCCCCACCCCCCCCCCCCCCCTCCCCTCTGGCAACCACCAGTTTTGTTCACCACGTTTAAGAGTCTGTTTTTCTGTTTGTCTCTTTTTTTTCTTTGTTTTGTTTCTTCAACTCCACATCGGAGTGAAATCATATGGTATTTGTCTTTCTCTGACTGACTTATTTCACTAGCATGATACCCTCCAGGTCCATGAGCGTTACAACCAGAACTGTAACAAAAACACAGAAGGGAAAAAATGCCAAACACACATCTTTCTTTATCCACATTGGCTCTTCAAAGAGAACTCTGCGACCAGCCAATGCACGTGGGCCCCTCCCACGCATGGATTCCAATTAACGTGAAACAAGGTCTTTATACGCACATGATTATCAATATGCACAAAGGTGACACCAAACCAACATCAAGTGCCCAATTACCCAAATGTCTTGCTCAGGTTGACAGCCTTTAAAAAGTCAAAGGCTCTTTGGCAAATCATTTTCTTTAGAGAAACTAAAGCCAACTCTGCAAGCAGATGATTTCACAACCCCTTAACAGCCACTCTTCAAATAATTGAAAGAGCTTCCCATCAGAGAACGCGCCAGGTCAACATGGTACTGTGAGGCCATTTTATTTAGCTGGGGGAGTTCGTCCAAGCTCAGGCCCCCTTTGGGTTTTCATGTGACTGACAAGCAGCTCGTCACTTATGAGAGGCCTCAAGGCAAGACCTCTTCCAGTTTGCTATTTGAAAGGCGTCAAGCCTGGGGACCCCTCTGGTCACAGCCTGAGGGCCAGATATGTCGTAACAATGGGAAATGCATAAGGGCAGGCCCATTTGGGGACTAGTTGAGGGGACAGGGGAATATCTGAGAGTCCCTGACCCTGCAGTGTGCTGGTATGGGACCTTGAAGATACAGAGAACTTCAGGAATGATTTCCGGGAACACAGAGGAGGACAGCGTGTAGCTGACTGATGAATCATTTGCAACTGCACCCATACTAGCACAAAAAATTCTCTTCATTCTCCTACATCCCTAGTATTCTGCTGGATGCATCCAAGTGAACCCAATCACCGGTGAACTTGCTCTTAGTTTAGAGAGTAGAAATTCATACTCACTCGGCAGCCCAAGGGTAAGCAAATTTAAGAAGGTCTGATATCGATGCATATCAACTTACTCTGCTGTATTTCTCACTGATAATTTCTCTGCGCCCCTGTTACCAGGGGAAACACAGTTCAGTGCAGACCCCCGACCTCCCAAACACTGGCACAAAATCTAAAGACTCTGGCACAGCCTGGCTACGCACAGGCTCACAGTATGAGCTTATGCTTAAGAGGACAAGCTTCTTGCAATCTAGTCAATACCCCCCACATTTCTAGGAACATCAAGGAATTCCCAGGAACGAGGCTATTCTGTGGCAGGGGAGAAACAAAATCACACTGTGTCTTTACCTGCTTGAATGTGTCTTACCAGTGTGCTGACTTCTGGTTTCAGCTCCCCCAAGTAGAGTTTGGGAGCTGTCACTCCCATCCTTATAACAAGAAAAACCTCAACAAACTGAAAATCAATGTCTGGTCTGGGGCCCAGGAAAGAACTGAGGCCACAGGACAAACCGCGATCCTGAAATCTGAAGAGGGGAGAATTCAGAGGAGTATGGCCAAGATCTGCTCATGTGGAATGGAAGCCAGGGACCCGTAACTGACAGGAATATTCAGGGGGTCATTTTGATGAATTCTTGGAGGGTGAGAGTGGACTAACAGGTGGGTTGAAACCTTAGAGGGACTCCACAGTTTCATGGGCTTTACCTCTAGAAAACCCACCAGGTTCTCACGGTGAGGACTCAGCTAGGATCCCCCGATGCCTCTGACTGGAGAAGAAGTGTAATCCTTGTGAATTACCCACAGAGCTTTCCTCAAAACGCAGGTGTTGTTGCCCTGAGTCCCTACCACCAGACCCATCAGAGGCATCACGATACTCTTGTTGGCGGTAACGCTGGATGGTTAGATGGATGGATAAATGAATGGATGATAAGTCATCCAAGCCCTCATGGAAATTATAATACAAAAATCCCTAAATTTGTCCCTCATAGAATACCCTCACTAACACCTTTCGATGTTTAATAGCTGTGCCATGGTATTAAAAAGTCCTAGTATGTTCAAAAACTTTGTGGGAAATGCTCAACTTAGGAAGTTGAACAGATTTCTTTACTTCAGGAGACTGGATCCCAGGCACCTTTCTCTTTTTAGAATTTAGCACAGCTGTTATTAGATACTCGGTAAAATAACCAAAAAAGTGAAAACATCACAGAGCAATTCACTCATATTCATTCCACAGATACTCACGGAGCCCCCACTATATTGCAGGCGCTAAGCAAGTGTCTAGAAAGCAAAATGGGAGCAAACATGAGCAGAATCCACCCTCATGGAGCATGGCGCGCAGCAGAGGAAACAGACCTTAAACAAGTAATCTCACAGGTAAGTGTAAAATCACAACTGTGATACTCGTCACCACAGAGGAGTCAATGGAAAAGATACAGTAAAGCAAACAGCTTGGTCAGGGAGGTTATGGAAGGTTAACAAAGGAGATGAGAATTTAAGCATTAGGAAAAATTTATGTGACAAAATGGATTGGGGGGCGGGGGGAGGATCGCTGGGAATCCGGCAGAGACATGTGTCACCTAATGCCCCTTTTAAGTCCTATAGCCAGAGGGAGTGTGGGACATGCAGGAATGGAAAGGAAGCCCAGATGGCTGGGAATAGGGGATTCGGCACTGCTGTTTATTGGTTAAGCCTCCAAGTGCCGTAGTGATTTGTTACAGAGCATTAGATGCCTGATACAGGTCACTAACTCAGAGCGGTCAAGGTTTCTGTGCTGAATATGCTTCCTTGACCCTTCCAGATTCAATCCCCACCACTCTCTACCATGCTTTCTGCCCTGAAAGTCTTGTCTGAGCTGCAACAACCAGACTCCCTTGCCCTCTGGCTGCTACTTGGGTTTGGCCAATGGATGGCACCGGGACAAAGGTCAGAGGGTAGGAGGCAAGAGAGGTCAGCCTATCTCTCCTCTGCTCTCCCCGCTGAGACAGCTCTTAGTGAGTGGTCCCCTCCTTAGCCTCGGGTCTCCCTGGGTACCAGGACCCACTCTCCCCCTTGCCCCTTGAGGCTTACAGGCATCAATGGCCTCCTGCTGTCACTGCCCCTGGGTCACCTCACCCACCCCCACTGTTCCCTTGATTAATCCCACCTCACCTTTGCAAATGATCCTTTCCGTTGACTCTTTATTCATCCCCTTTGGATGTTCCATCTGATTCTGGTGGACAGACCCGACTCAGCTAGAAAGTAATAGAACCAGGACACTAAGTTTCAGATACTTAAAAAAAACTAAAATATGGGGACGCCTGGGTGGCTCAATCAGTTAAGCATCTGCCTTCGGCTCAAATCGTGATCTCAGGGTCCCAGGATGGAGTCTCGTGTTGGGCTCCCTGCTCGGCGGGGAGTCTGCTTCTCCCTCTCCCTCTCCCTCTGTGCACACACTCTCTCTCTCTCTTCTCTCTCAAATAAACTTTTAAAAAATTTAAGAAACTAAAATATCTATACCTTCCCTCAGGGGGCATAAGCCCCGAGACTGGAAATAAGCCCCTTAGGCTCAGACCACCATGGGTCCAGAGCTTCTCTGGAAACTGACTTAGCCTCTCTGGGACTCAGTTCCTTCATCAGCAAAAAAAAGAAACAATACCTACTGGTCACTGCATAAAAATGCCATGAGAAATAAACGCAGAAACTATGTAAAACACATAGAACACAGCAGGGACCAGGAAATGACCACTATTAAAACGCCATCGGCAAAATCTCTCATTTTGCTAAACCGACCTGACCCCACACGCCTTCTGGTACCGTCAGGAGCCCCGGTACAGTACAGCACTCATCAGTTCAATCGGCAGACCCGCAGGGGGCACTAGAAGCATCCACAGGGATGTTACCTGACCCATTCTGCATGAGAGCTGTGGTAGCCAACACCTCTTACCAGCATCGTGTGCGGCTCCTCAGTCCACAAGAACCGCTTGGCTCCTTCGAGCGCTGCCATTGTTCAGCGTCGCAGTGGTATTCAGAGACCCAAACAGGTCCTGGAGTCCTGTCACATCGACTTTTCTCCTCCCGGGGTCATACATTACCCAGACAGGTTTTTGAATGTGCAAAAGCGTGAGGGGGGGACAGAAGAAAACAGGAATCCACACTCGGTGACATGACCAGAAACATGTTTTGACTTCAGATGACGGTTCTGAGAAAGGGCAGCACCGTATGCCACGTTTACGGCCACTCCAACTATGTTTTAATGAGTCCCTGAATGCTGCCAGGAGGGCCACTTAGACCTGAATAATTGGGTCACGGCAGTTTCCCAAGGACACGGGGCAGGCTTGCGGGGTCTGATCGTTGGCAGAGAAGTGGCTGGTGGACCCAATTCAAAGTCACTGGAAAGTGAGCATGAGCTGGAAACAGGGCCAGGAGCCAGAGGGTCCCCGGATGGTGGCACAACGCAAGCAAGAGAGAGCGGCTCGGCCAACAGTTAGCTGTCACCGCAGTTAGACCGGCTGCACCACACTTCCCAGCCTCAGCCCTTTGTGCTCCAACCACTGAGGTCTTCACAGGCTCACAGCCCACCCGTCTCATATTCACTTAGTCTTAAAGCCAACCCAGAGTCTTGCTGAAATAAACTTATTGTCATTGAAATTTTATATCACCACCACCAACAGAAGCCAGCATCACATACGATCAATAGACAGCAACAATTAAAATAAACACAATGAAAACAAGTGTAATCCCCAGGCCCCCACTAGAGACTGCTTCCCGTGGAATGGTCTGAGTTTGCCACCAGCCGTCTCCTCCTCCATAAAAAAAGGGAGGCTGGCAAGTGTTCAAGCGCCAAAGGAGATTTTTTTTTTCTCCTATAATCAGAATCATTAAAAGAGAATGGAAAAGAGAATAACTTTCTGACTGTGTTATTCAATTTTATTTTATGCTAAAATCACCGAGTAACACGTCCACAATCATCTTGTTATGTAACCCAGGGTTACCCATCTGGGATGCGGCGCACCCTTCTGCCCCACCAAAGCCTGGCCCTCGGCCTTTCCAGCCATAAATCACGGTCTGTCAGGCTGCTGCACATTATAGGAAGTAACTATTGCAATTAATCTCTTCCAAGTACCAGCTCAGTGCATCTGGTCTGCTCCCCGGGGCGCAGACGCCACCCTCCGCATTGTGCCGAGACACACTGAACTTCAAGTCCCATGGGCAAAAAACCCATAGAGATCCGTGCCTTGAGGCGCAGGACAACATCCCAGCAAAAGGACCCCACTTTTCTGCTGCAGAAGGGCTCTTCGTGGCCAGAAGAACGTCGGAGAAGGGTTCTGGAGAAAGGGAGTCAGAGAACATCAGGGCTCTGGTCCTGATGAAGATGCCCGGGCTTGGGGACCAAGGTGGAGATGGAAAGCACTCTCCGTGGGCCCGCAGAGGGCCTGCAGCCAGCAGGCCAGCACCCTCTCTGCTCTGTGCTCCTCCTGGGGGGGATCAGGACCCCCCTGTGGAGCCCTGCCTGTGGCCAGGCCAGCTGCTGGCCCGCCTGCCTCCTGCAGCTGCGGCCGAGGCCTGGATGGTTCTGTCAGAGCCCACGGTACTGACCTGGGAGGCCGACCATCCAGCTGACTTGGCCGGAACGTGGCAAACCCACGGTCCTCTGGGGTGGCCGGTGTGACGTGATTCATTCCAGGCTCATCTCACGCACGTTCATGAGGCCCCCACCGTGTGCCAGGCACTGTTCTGTGTACTAATGGTACAACGGAAGAAAACCGGCGAATTCTCTACTCCTGCAGAGTTTATGCTTTGATTGGAAAGACAGATAAAGAGCAAAGGCATGAAATGTCAGGTGACTATCCGTGGTCCATGAGGAAGAGGATCAGGAGTGAGAAGGGAGGGGCTACTTTACACAGGTCCTAACGGTCCACGAGGGTCTTTGGACAGTGGGCAGTTGAGGAAAAGCCGGAATCAAATGAGACAGTGAGCCCTGTTTGTCTGCTGGGAAGGAAAAGTGTGCCAGATGGCAAGACCAATGATGGCAAAGGGCAGGTGCCTGAACGACATGTTTGAGCAGCAGAAAGGAACCCAGCATGGCTGCGGGGGCGGGAGGGGAGTGGCGGGAGATGTGGTCCGTGGGACAGCCGGGAGACCACAGCGGGGGAGCGTTGGCGCTGACTCTGAAGGAGACAGATGGCCTCTGGAGAGGTCGGAGCAGAAGAGCTGACACCTGGCTGTCAGGTGTGGCTGAGAGAGCAGGAGGGCCACTTAGGCTGGCGGGCAGAGAGAGCAGGAAAGGGGCCGGAGCTGGTTTTGAGAGAAAGGGTGGCATCATGGTGCGGGGGGGGCAGCAGCGGAGGTGGGAAGACATGGGCATGTTTTGAAGATGTCGGTGACAGGACTCACAGAGGGATTGAAGTGAAATAGGGAAAGACAGGAGTCAAGGGTGACCCCGAGACAGCTCGCCTGAGCCATGGGAAGATGGAGTTGCCACTTAGGGAGACGGGGTAACCTGAGGAGGGGGTCGAGAACCGAATGCTGGCCATGTTCCGTCTGAGACACTTAAAAGCTACACAAGCGGAAATGTGCACTAAAGCAACAGGAGGTTAATAATGATGATAATAATTTTTACCATTTCTTTTTTTTTAAAGATTTATTTATTTATTTGAGAAAGAGAGGGCAGGTGGAAGAGCAAGGGGAGAGAATCTCAAGCAGACTCCCCATCCAGCGTGGAGCCCGACTCGGGGCTCGATCCTGTGACTCTGAGATCACGACCTGAACTGAAACCAAGAGTCGGATGCTCAACTGACTGAACCACCCAGGCACCCAGTATGAGCTAAATCTATATTCTAGAGGCTTCTAAAATACCTCTATCTTCACAACAACCTTGCAAGGGAAATAAAGATCCTCTTTCTGTGGAACAAGAAACTTAGACTGAAAATTAAGGGACAAGAACCAAGAACCAAGGTAAGAAGACCAGTGTCAGGAGGGGGTGAGAAAAGTGCAGGTCATTCAGATAGGTTTATTCTACCATCCACACCTTGCTCTTCTCCCCTAGCCCCGTCCCCCACCCAACCCCAGCCCACGGCTTCCTTGCAGACCACTGGGAGCCTCTGAAATTGGAAACATCATGGCCTGTCCAGCAGGCAAGCAAGGGTGTGACACAGGGAGGTGAGGAGAAACATAATCATCTCGTGACAAATGGTCCATTTCCCTCATCCCGGAATTTGAGGTATTGCGGGCAGAGGAACGAGACATTCCAGGTTTTATCAGGAAAAGATGCCGTCTAATCTTACGGTGCCACTTCGGGCAAGTGGCTTCACTTCTCTGAGCCCGTTTCGTCTGCCTGAAATGAGCCTTAGTGATATTAACTTCACAGGTGATAGAAAGTTTGGAGGAAGTATATATATAAAGGGGTCTTCGGTGTCTGGTCCAGAGTAGACCCTCGAAAGAAAACAGCGGCTACTTGTACTGGGAGGTTCCCGGAGCGGTGGCGGCAGGACTCCCCTGCTGCGTTCCGAATGGCGAAAGAAAACCAACCGCTCCTCAGAGCAGTGCGGGATCCCGGAGCCCCACCTCCCCTGCAGTACGATGGCGTCAACAAGGTTCTGATTAACTCTGCCAGAGATATTTCTAATTTAAACTGAGTTCTGTTGGACAGTTCAACTTGTCAGAGGAGAAGAGCACAGCCATGGCTGACCTTTTCAAACAAAGCTAATTGCTTGGGTTTTAAGGTTATAGAGCTGAAATTTTGCCATATATTGATCCAGGGGTGCAAATTTCCCTCCGAATTCCTAATTTCCTCTTGAGGAGAAAGTAGGAATTTGTCGTGATACCTAGCCCATCTCCTCCAGGAGGAACATAAATATTCAGAAACTTTCTGCTTCCAAATCAAGCTGGTCAATGACGCAGTGTAATTTCTCAGGTGAACAATCTGACCCAACTACTTGCTTTTTCATTTAGTCAGTCAATACTTCCTGAGCACGTCTGGTGGGCCAGGTGGTGTGCTGGGCTCAGCAGACACAATGGTGAGCACACGGGACGGGGCGGGGGAGGAAGGTGTGAGTCAGGTGGTTACACAACTTGGTATAAACTTCCTGCACTGGCTTTGGGTGAGAGCTAGGGTGGGCCAAGCGGGGCCGTGGTGGTGGTGCCCCTCGGGTGCAGGCAGAAGTGGGGGCTTTGTCTGAGGGGTTGCAAAGGCAAGTCAGTCTGCCTTTCAGTGTCACCATCCACCAGAGATTCTAAACACTACTGGTCATAAAATATGCCCCCTCCCTGGACAGACCTCGCTCACCACCCTCATCTTGGGTGCTCCGTGATGACAAAGCACGGGAGGGACCGCTCAAGTCAGTGAAGCAGGGCTTCCAAGAAGGCACGCAGCCCACACCAGGATGGGAAGGAGGACAGCAGCTGTCCCGACAAAGCAGCGAGGGCAGGGTACTCCCCCGAGGGCACGCGGAGCAGTGACCCTGGGCGAGGGAGAGCCAGGACTCCCGGAGCAGGGGCCAGACGGGCAGCATGCATGACGGCAGTGGGCTGCAGGGGCCCCGGGGAAAAGAGAGTGTGTGTCCTGGAGAAAGGGCAAAAGCCACTCAGCTGCAGCTGATCCACTTTCAAGAGAAGCAGAATTCCAGATTTTTAAATAAAAGAGGCCCTATTTTTGAAAGTATTGACAACCAATTTAAAAATCAGAACACCATATGAAAAACAAAGCACATCTGTTGGCCAAAATTAACCTTATGACCTCTCCACTCAGGGATCCGGAAGAAATGGGAACCAAGGAAGGAGCAAGATGAGAAGGAACCATCTCCCCAGTGAGAATTAGCCACGGCTCCCTCGCCTGAGCCCGTGGGCGCACCCCCGGTCCGTTCGTGGCCTTGTTCTGTCATGTGGATGACTGTGTGAGGCTTGGCCACTCACCTCTCTTCCCCAGGACTCTGTAAGGGCCTCGAGAGCAGAAATGACCCTCATCAACTTTGCATCCACTCGTGCTGGACAGTGTTGGGCGCTTGGCAAGTGTTCAGCAAACATTCCTTCGGTAGAATTTATCAGCTGGGCACCCCACGTCATTGCAAATCATCTTCCAGACTCTTTAGTTTACTCAGATGGTTTAATGCTTACCTACCACTTTCTGAGCACCTGCCCTACCCCCTGGAATGACCCTGACCCCTTCACACACATCTCTCCATTTATCCTTCCAACCCTCTGTCAGGTCTGGACTATTCTCCCACCCATTTCACAGAAGAAGAGATAAAGGCTTGGAGAGATACGTAAGTTTCTGAAAGTCACAAAAGGACTAAGTGGCAAAGCTAAGATGTGGTTCCAGGTCATACCTACTCCTGGTGCAAAACTGTAACCACTATGCTCCATTAAGATACAAGCACTGGAATAGCACTGAATAATAAAGCTATCATTCCCTGAGAGCCACGAAAGCTCTGCATAGAAGTGGCCACCATCCTTGGTTTGGACAAATGGCTGTGGGTGCAATTTCTTTAGCAACACGTTCTCTTGCCAGCCATGCCACATGCTTCATACAGGAGAGAAACTCAGTCCTCCTGTCTGTCGCCTCACCGATACCTGGGACAAATACAAACCAACCAACCATAGAGCTAGAAAGGAAAGAGTATCATCCAGCCTCTTACTCCAGTTTCTTTTAAAGTATAGGCAGATATCCAGGATATGGGATTGACTGATGAAAGCAGGTTGCAGCAAAATATGTAGTATGATCCCCCCAAATAATTATTTTTATTATTTTTATTATTTTAAAGAATGAAATCTTGCCATTTGCAATGACATGGATGGAACTAGAATACATTATGCTAAGTGAAATAAGTCAGAGAAAGACAAATACCATGTGCTCTCACTCATATGTGGAATTTAAGAAACAAAACAGATGAACATATGGGAAGGGGAAAAAAAAGAGAGAGAGAGAGGGAAGCAAACCGTAAGAGACTCCTAACGGTAGAGAACAAACTGAGGGTTGATGGAGAGAAGTGGTAGGGGATGGGCTACATGGATGATGGGTATTAAGGAGGGCACTTCTTTTTTTAAGATTATTTATTTTAGAGAGAGAGCTGAGGGAGGGGCAGAGGGAGAAGGAGAGAAGCAGACTCCCCACTGAGTGAGGAACCCAACAAGGGGCTCAAGCTCATGCCCCTGAGATCATGACCTGAGCCAAAATCCAGAGTCAGACGCTTAACCTACTGAGCCATCCAGGCGACCCAAGGAGAGCACTTCTTACGATGAGCACTGGGTGGTGTATGTAAGTGATGAATCACTAAATTCTACTCCTGAAACCAATATTACACTACATGTTAGCTAACTAGAATTTAAACAAAAATTTGAAAAGAGGGCGCCTGGGTGGCTCAGTTGGTTAAGCGACTGCCTTCGGCTCAGGTCATGATCCTGGAGTCCCGGGATCGAGTCCCGCATCGGGCTCCCTGCTCAGCGGGGAGTCTGCTTCTCCCCCTGACCCTCCCCCCTCTCATGGTCTCTTGCTCTCATTCTCTCTCTCAAATAAATAAATAAATAAAATCTAAAAAAAAAAAAGTGTTTAAAAAAAATTTTGAAAAGAAAAAATACGTAATAAAAATAATAATTTTTGGGATGCCTGTGTGGCTCAGTCGTTAAGCGTCTGCCTTCGGCTCAGGTCATGATCCCAGGGTCCTGGGATCGAGCCCCACATGGGCTCCCTGCTCAGCGGAGAGCCTGCTTCTCCCTCTCCCTCTGCCTGCCTCTCTGCCCACTTATACCCTCTATCTCTCTGTCAAATAAAATCTTTAAAAAAAAAAAATTAAGAAAAAAATAATTTTTAAATTTTACTTATATAAATATACGTAATTTAAATGAGTCTGGGTGCTCATGGGGAAAGGTGTGCAAGGAGACTCCGTAAACTGACAGTGGTGTCTGGGGGTGGTGGCTGGACAGAAGAATGGTAAGGGGAAGTTTTTGCTTTTCAGTTCCATATTGTTGAATATTTTACTAGAAGCATACATTACCTCGCATTTAGAGAGAAGATACCCAAAAGGGAGGCCATATGTGCCTTTGGAATCTGTCCCCTGCAAGGACAGCATGGCCACCCTAGGTTGAAGCCATCTGGGGCAGCTGAGCCTTCCCTTGATCCACCATGAGTCCCTCCCTCACTGGAGACACCGAACTACCCACAAAGCCTCCAATGTTCCAACAGGGATGGGAAAAGAGGGCATGCTCACACATATAATAATAATAATAATAATACCAGCAATTGTTGCCACCATTTACTGAGTACTTTCTCTGTGCCGACACTCAGGTATGACTCTTTATATTAACCCCCTTAATCCTCATAAAAACCCTGTGATGAGGCTTCTGCTGTTACCCTGTGTTGTTCAGACAAGAGAAGACACACACACCATCACATTGTTACGTGGCACATCCAGGATTCAATCCCAAGTCTGTGCCAAACCATCCAGCCGCTGCCCCCAGATGTTTGTAAGGACGTATCTGGAAGAACGGGTGCTAGTGTATGCTGCCATCAGCATTGTCACCCAATCTCACAGGTGACCAGGTGCCAAGTACCAGGTATGTGATAAATGTTCTACGCAAGAACATCTACTCAGCAATTTGGTCAACACAATCCTTCTATTAAACAGGCAGCATTACCTACTCTTTACAAATGAAGGCAATGAAGTTTAGAATGGTCAAGTCAATGACCAAAGTGGCAAATCAGAGATTACCCTCAAACTACAAAATGGTAACACTCAAGCCTGACATGTGACTTCACTCTATCAGAACAAAATAATTTACTATTTGATTTTGCTTTAAGTTGGTCTCAAGGTTCCCCCAGTTGACCTCTGCAGTCAACCATTTTTTGCTCTGTAGTTCAAACTGCCATAGTGGTCCAGTTTTCTCTTCTATTATTATGATGATGATGATGATGATGATGATGCATCCAATTGAGTCAAGAGAATGCCGGAATATTTGTCTGATGGAGAAATGTCCTTACATTTCACAATAGTAGAGAAGGAAATTCAAAACTTCCCCAATCATCTGCCCTCCTGACTATATGAATAAAATGTCAGTGGAAACACAAATCATTATGAGATCTATAAATACAGAAACACGCTTTACAATAATATCAGATATGCCAACTACATCCCACATCAAAACCTGAGCTGGTAGATACAGCTAATAAGAGCTAAACATCCTCCCATCTTCCCTTTCCTGCCATTAACCTCCAGAAATCAGGGCGCCTGGGTGGCTCAGTTGGTTAAGCGACTGCCTTCGGCTCAGGTCATGATCCTGGAGTCCCTGGATCGAGTCCCACATCAGGCTTCCTGCTCGGCAGGGAGTCTGCTTCTCCCTCTGACCCTCCCCCCTCTCATGTGCTTGCTCTCTCTCATTCTCTCTCTCAAATAAATAAATAAAAAATCTTAAAAAAAAAAAAAAAAAAACCTCCAGAAATCATTATATCTGCAAATAAAAGAAATCTTTTATATTATAAAGTTATGACATTTTTAGGCTAAACAAGACCTTGGAGGTCATCCAGCCTAACCCCGGCCCACATGTGTCAAGGGCTTCCCCACCATCAAGTGGCACCAGAGACTCCAACAGAAACTGGATTCGAGCAGGGATACTCTCGGGGAGCCTTGCAGGGGAAAGAGCCCCATCCTTCCTGACCCTCTGGACAGCATCCTGCTCTAGTTCCAGCAAATCTTCACATGCCACTTCCTGAGTCGGAGATTGAACCAAAAAGATTTTCCCACTTTACTCCCTGATCCCGCTGATTCAGAAGGTAAATGAGCTGTAGGACAGGAGAGAGTTCAGAGAGGTGGTGGAAGATCTGGGTATCACCTGAAGTTACATAATCCTTTAAAAAAAAAAAGAAAACAACTACATGTCTAAGAACCCAAGACCTTTGAATGCTTCACACGAAAGAGACAGAAAACAGCTAAATAAACCAAAATGATGAATGAATGAATGAATGAATATCTGGATATAACCAGAGGCCCATGTGTCTTGGCTGACACTCTGTGTCCCTATCTATTCCAAAACATAATAATAATAGTACAACAAGGGGCGCCTGGGTGGCTCAGTCATTAAGCATCTGCCTTCGGCTCAGGTCATGATCCCAGGGTCCTGGGATCGAGCCCCGCATCAGACTCACTGCTCAGCAGGAAGCCTGCTTCTCCCTCTCCCACTCCACCTGCTTGTGTTCTCTCTCTCACTGTGTTTCTCTCTGTCAAATAAATAAATAAAATCTTTAAAAAAAAATAATAGTACAACAAAACATATAACCGAAAGGAATCCAAATCTTTACTCATTCCCATGAGTCTTGATAAAACATAGGATATTATTCATATACCTTAAACATTTTTGAAAAGGCTTTGTATCCAGTTCTGCTACTCACCATCCTCCACATGGAAAATGCTTGATCCCCAGACTCACTTCTGAAACATTTCTTGGAAACCCTTTCTCCCCCTCCTCTTTGCCCCAATTTATGCTTGTTTATTGCTTGTTGATTTATTATGTAGTTCCCTTGGGCCTCTCTGACATCATTCCTTGTTGCTCTCCCTTCTCACTCCCAGATCCTGCTCAAGAAAAGAAATCGAGGACCTGATGCCCGAATCAAAACTCACTTCCTTTCATAAGGCAAGGGCAAGACTGAAAAAAATTGCAAATTCATCTCTTTCACCCCCTTTATACACAAATGTACATGTATTTTTAAGATGTATTTCTGCATGTCGACTTAAACACGTGCTATTGCCTTTTGATCCCAGCAGCTTGTGGAAAAACTGTCTGTTGACACTCAACAGAACGCCAGGAGCTGGTGCAGAAGTTCACAGCAGCGACGAACTCTATCGTCGACAATTTTGAGGAGGAAGGTACGGCAATCAAGTGGGGCAATCTCAGTCAGCCTCTTCACGTCCAGGCAGGAAGAAACAAAAATTACAGAGGGGCTCACTTATTAACAGATACTCCATAAGCCCCGGCTGAAGTCAGTGGTGCCACAGAAAGAGTAAAGTCACTAAAAGAATGTTGTTTTTTTTTTTAAAAAAAAAAAAAAAAAAAACTGCTGGGTTGGTTGGTATTTAATTTAACTACTGGGGGGAAAAGGTTCAATTTCATTTTTCATGACTGAAGCCAGTTTTTACTTCCTTTAATTACAATGTGCATTAAAGACCCTCTTCCCCAGCTCTGTTAATGAGACTAAGGAGAGGCACACGGCTTCACCTCAACACAAAACAATCTATGATTCTCTGCTAGTTCCTGCTAACGGAATTTCACGGATTGGGATCTGCTGACCTCACACTCAGGTCCCGAACACACAGGGTGGGAAGGCCTGTTTGGAGGAGGCAGGGAAAGAAAAGGAGAATAAATTATTCCGTTTGTTCATTTGACACCCAGATAGATCAAAGGGGAAAACAACAGTCACCATGAACTTCTCAAACTTACTTTTGTTAGCCCGGGACATTACCTTTATCTCAGAATCCTAGTAACCACGAACCCCAGGACTGCCTCGTGCCCCATCTCCACTAGCACAAGATTTAATTTGGGAAAAATGCCAACTGTTCTTTGATGATCCCTCTCTCAGTGTTAAAAATGGCTTTACGTTCAGCTTGATCTGAAAGAAACCATTTTATAAGCTTGTCATTGCACACTGCAAATGCCGGCTAGGATGCCCTGGTGGGTTTCACCATTATTAAAACTGCAACCGAAAATAAATAAATAAAATAAAACAAAGAGGGAGCCCATGTGGGGCCTGAGTAACATAGTGATTGGAAAATCATCTCTGCTTTGGTAGAAGATTGGAATCAAGAAATGCAACCATTTCATCATCGGTATGACTCTGTAACTGATTTCAGCGATGGCCCCAAATGGATGGTGCCTGCTCCTTTGTTACCCACGGTTGATAAATGTGCATCAATTTTTCATTTTGAAGCGTTATTTCCTTTTGCAATTTGCCAAGTGCCTTTTCATGCCCCATTTGAAGACTGTCCCATGAACAAACCTCCTTCGGGGAAGACAAGTTAATTATCTGACTGCCACTCCAATTGTTGGCTGCTGGAAATAAAATTCTTCGCCAGCCCTCATGGTGAAGCCAACACTGCCATTTGACGACAGTCTCAAATTCCCACAGGACCAGCCACGGACAAGTAGGAGAGCAATGGTCAAGAACCCAGACTTGGTAATCAGGCAGACCTGGGCTCCCACACTGCACTTTGGGCAAGTTATCTAATCTCTGTGAGCCTCTGCTTCCCCATCTGTAAAATGGCAATAGTTCTTAAGTTGTAAGATGATCAAAAGCATTAGACAGCACAATGTGTACTTAGCTGTTGGCTCATAGTAAGCGCTGAACAAATATTTCTGTTCTGATAAACCATAACAACTGAACAGTTCCGTTCACTCACCAGAAGATACTGTGAGAGGTTATTTCATGATGCTTCCCTAGGCTTTACTGCAGAAACGCTTCCACACGAGACACAGTTTCTCACTTTGCAAATGTGTAGTGGTGCATATTGGTGACTTCAGGAAGGATGCTGCCAAGTGTGTTTTCTGGGGCTACAGCACATCAGCTGCTTGTTGGGGGGACTTTTCCAAAGGCAGACTAATATTCCTAGGTACTTCCTTTTTTTCCTTACACAAACACTTGCAGTTTGTTCACTAACCACTTTCTACTACGAGTATATTCTTCTTAGTCATCCAGTTATTAAGAGTGGAAATGGAAGGACTCTGGGACAGTGCCATCCCCCTCGTTAAAATAATTAGTTTACCGTAAGACAAGAGAAAGAAGGGGGCAGAAAAGTCCCTTTGGTTTAGTATTTAAACATTCAAGCTGTGGGATGCATATTCTAATCTGAGTTTCAGAAGAGGAAAATAAACAGTACAAGAGCCAAATATGTATTAATTATGGCTTATTTAGTGTCACTGATGCATATCAAACTGTGCAAAAGGTAAATTGAAGGGGGAAAATAAGGTCCCAGTTCAAGAGAGCAAACCATCCCAGAATACCCCCACCTCTGAATATTTTACATAGAGCTCAGTGGCTGATGATAATAGGAAAATGGGAGTTCAATCCACAGTAGGGGTGCGAGGGGGACAGGGCGAGAGGGTAAAAAGAGAGAGCTAAAAGAAACAATTCCAACCCTGTTTAAGATCTCAGCCATGCCAGGGGATGTCAAGGGAAAATTCCCACTGCCCCCTCCCAGCTCCTGAGAATCCTTCACGAACAGGGAGAGACAAGGGTCCAAATCCGCAGCAATAGTTCAGACCACCTTCCTGCGTAGCTCACCACTGATTTCTAATCATGCAGAGAGAAAGCTCAGGATGCTCCTAGCAAGACATTCCCCCGTTGATGAGTTAACATGAAGACAATCGCCAGTCCTGACAGCCATATGAATGAGCTTTCATGAATGCAGTTTTCCAAGTTGAGAAATGCCTGCTGGAAGAGTCTAGAATCCTGAACCTCCAGGCTGACATGAATCATTGTATGAGTGCAAGAATCATGGCACATTCCTCTATTTGATTTCCCCAAAAGACCTTATTTTTTAAAAACAAATCTCCTTTACCAGGGCATAATTTACATATAATACAATTTACTCATCTTAAAGGCACAGTCTGATGATTTTTGACAAATATGTACAGACCTATCACCACTAGCAGAATCAAGACAGAGAAAATTTTCATAACCCTAAAAGGGTCCCTCATGCCCCTCTGCAGTCAATCCCCAACCCAATCCCAGGCCCTTGCAACCACACTCATCTGCTGTCAACATAGTTCTTGCCTTTTCGAGAATTTCCTATGAGGGCTCTTGTCCCTGGCTTACTTCACTTTCACTATTGCCTCTGAGGTCCATTCATGCTTGTAGTGTGTATTTGTTGCTCACCTTTTTGACTGCTGTATAGTACTCCACTGTGTGAATACACCACAATGTCTTTATCCATGGACATTTGGGTTGTTTCCAGCTTGCTGCTGGTATAAACAAAGCTGCTACAAACGTTCAAGCACAAGCCTTTGTGTGAACATATTTTACCTCTGGGGGGAAAATAGCTAGGAATGAAATCGCTTGGCCCTGAGGTGAGGGCTGCTGACATTTATAAGAACTGCCTACATGTTTTCTAAAGCAGCTGTATCATTTTGCTTTCTCATCCTTGCCAACACTTGCTCCTGTCAGTCTTCAATTTTAGCCATTCTAGTCGATGTGAAATGGTTATCTGTTGTGACTTTAATTTGCATTTCCCAATGACGTTAAGCAACTTTTCACATGCTTGTCTGCCATTCATACATATTCTTTGGTGAAACACCTGTTCAAATCCTTTGCCAATATTTTAGTAGACTGTCTTTTTTTATCCCATTTATCAATCATTTCTTTTTCATGATTCATTTGCCTAACCCGAGGTTAAAAAATATTTTCTCCTATTTTTTTTATAAATTTTATACTGACAGATCCTACATTTAGGTATATTATCTATCTCACTTTAATTTTTGTGTATGAAATGGGGCAAGGATTGAAGTTCATTCTTGCATATAAATATCCAGTTGTCCCAGCACCATTTGTTGGAAGACGATTCACTTCCCATTGAATTGCCTCTGCACAAAGCTAGTGAAAGCCTCCAGGTGGATGGGCTCACCAGCACTAGCTGGAAGTGGGAGGCAGTGATGAGATGATCCTAAAATAATGACAGAAGTGTTTAATACACATATTATAGAATCCTACTCCACAGTCATTTAAAATGATGATAAAGATCTATATTTATTGATGATAAAAAGATACTTAATAAAGCAATGAAAAATTTATCACTTAATAAAGTGATGAAAAACCATATTACAAAACAGAATAGATTCAGGAAGATTTCATGGAAGATTTCATGTTTCTTTTTCTTTTTTTTTTTTTAAAGATTTCATTTATTTATTTGAGAGAGAGAGAGAGAGAGAGAGAATGAGAGAGAGCACATGAGAGGGGTTATGGTCAGAGGTAGAAGCAGACTTCCTGCTGAACAGGGAGCCCGATGCGGGACTCGATCCAGGGACTCCAGGATCATGACCTGAGCCGAAGGCAGTTGCTTAACCAACTGAGCCACCCAGGCGCCCAGATTTCATGTTTCTAAATAGAGTAGTAGACAATAAGAAACACAAAGCCAGGGGCACGCAGAGGAGTGTGTGACTCTTGATCTCGGGGTCATGAGTGTGAGTCCATGTTGGGTATAAAGATTATTTAAAAAGGAAGAAGAAGAAGAAAGAAGAAGGAAGAAGGAAGAAGGAAGGAGAAGGAGAAGGAGAAGGAGAAGGAGAAGAAGAAGAAGAAGAAGAAGAAGAAGAAGAAGAAGAAGAAGAAG
>NW_022589753.1:6371839-6481587 GCF_004348235.1 Phoca vitulina | reverse complement strand
AGAAGAAGAAGAAGAAGAAGAAGAAGAAGAAGAAGAAGAAGAAGAAGAAGAAGAAAACGGAAACACAAAGACAGACCAACAAAAGATCTATTCCCAGAGTTCATCGTGGTCATCTCTAGGTCGTGAATTAAAGATGATTTATATTTTTTGCAATTTTCTAAAGTTTTTCAATGTGTGAAAGGGATATTTTCATATTAAAAAGGCTTTTCCCTTTTGAAAGAGTGTCGTAGGTGGAAAGAGACCGAAATGAGGGTGAGCAATAAGTTACTGCTCCAGATCTGAAGGGCTAAGTCATCCCATTTATTACTGTAAAACCTCAATGAGTCTCAGCATCGTGTGAGTAGCACAGAGAGAACCTCACTATTGTTCCAGACAGGACACCCATTATCTGTAAGGTACATGCTGACGTGTGTAATTCTTAGATCTGAGGATGCTAAAGTCGAATGCACGGCAATGAGAAACTGCTGAGAAACATACACATAATGGTAGAAATTAGTGGTCAAGCTATTTCAAATTAGTTTTTATTCAGAGTCAGTTGTTTATGGCCATAAGGCACTATCAAGCTACTGTGTACAGAATCTTGGAGGAACTCCTAATTACCTATAATTGGATTTTCCGCCTCGAAGATTACCTGCAGTGGCTCTGGAATTGGCCCATTCATCCCAGAAGCTCTCCAGCTGAGTGGGATCACATAGCCCAGCATCTATCCAGAAGAGTTTAAAACTGATTCAAAAAAAGAGCAAGGTAAAGGAATGGCGGATGGATTAGCATAGAAATGAGATGCCTAAGAGATTTCTAAATTACTGCCTGCAGATTTTTGATAGTGAAGTTATTAACCAGCCAGGCAACAAAGGGGAATAAATAAACTTAAGTTAAAATTAGAAAGATTTCACTTTGGCCGCAGGATATCCTTTCTTAAGAACATGATTACATTCATTCACCAAACATCGTGGCTCAGGCCACGTCCACGATTCGTCAGTGATGACTAGTCGGGTCTCAGATTCTAAGGGGGACCTATGGGGACCGTTCCTTGGATTACTGAAAAAATAACCAGACTTTAGCAATCGGGCTCCAAAATATTAGCCAAATATCAAAATCATCACTGATTCCATCAATTAACACTTTCTGAAAATCAAATATAACCCAACCACTGCCCATTTTCCATCTTCTATTGTATAGAGCGCTTTAGGAAATAAACGAGTCTGAGTGAGCAACTTCCCTAACAAGTGCGACATTCCCTTTAGATTTCTTTCAGCGTGAGGAATAGTACTTCCAGCCTTCACAGTTCTGGCATTCATAGAAATCTCCTCCCCCACACCCTCTGCACCATCACCTTTTCCTACAGGTGCTCGCACTGCTGAGCACAGAGAGCAATGGAAAGAGGAGGAAGGAGAGGTGTGGGGGTAACAACGGCTGGAAACTGTTTGCAAGTTTGACTTGAGAAAGTAATTTCAGGGGCGCCTGCGTGGCTCAGTCAGTTAAGCATCTGCCTTCGGCTCAGGTCATGATCTCAGCGTCCTGGGATCGAGCCCTGCATGGGGCTCCCTGCCCAGTGGGGGCTCTGCTTCTCCCTCTCCCTCTGCAGCTCCCCCCTCCCCGAATACATAATAAAATCTTAAAAAAAAAAAAAAAGAAAGTAATATCAAGGGCAGCTGGGTGACTCAGTCAGTTAAGCATCTGACTCCTGATGTTGGCTGAGGTCATGATCTCAGGATTGTGAGATCGAGACCCAGGTCAGGCTCCACACTAAGCATGGAGCCTCTCTCCCTCTCCATCTGCCCCTCCCCACTGCTCACACATACTCTCTCTCCCTAAAAAAAAAAAAAAAAAAAAAAAAAAAAGTAATTTCACACAGAGGAGTCAGAGTTCTCAGAAGGAGAACCCCCTTTTCTCCCACTCAGATATTGGCTGTTTCAAGGTTGCTTAGGTGAGGGCTTCTTTTGGGTCACAAATTTCTACCTTCAAAGATTGTCAAGGAAAAAAAACCAAGTGATCTATTAAACTGCATTACTCCACTTACCTTAACACCTCAAACAAGTTCTCCTATATAAATTTCTTGAGTTGGTTTACAAAGAGGAAATGGAGGTATTGTCAGCCCATCATCATAGTAACAGCTAATAATTATGGAATATTCCCTATGGACTGATATAAAACCAGGTGATTTTGTACACATATCTACATATATCACCTCATTTTATCCTCACCCCAACCTATGACATAGGTTATTATTATCACTTCTTCTATGGTCAGGGAACTAGAGTTCAGAGAGGTTAAGCAAGCAGTTCAAGGTAGCACAGCAGTAGAGTCAAGGTTTAGACTCTCATCAGCCTGAGCCTAACCTGGGCTGTACGTCACTGGCTGTCTTAAAATGCTCTACACCCAAGAGACGCAGACTGCACCCCAATAGCGGTTACTGGCCTTGTTGCAACATGCTTTCTGAGGTCTTATGTCTTCCTTTTGCTTCTGAATAAGATTAACCTAAACAGGGGCGCCTGGGTGGCTCAGTCATTAGGCATCTGCCTTCGGTTCAGGTCATGGTCCCGGGGTCCTGGGATCGAGCCCCACATCGGGCTCCCTGCTCAGCAGGAAGCCTGCTTCTCCCTCTCCCACTCCCCCTGCTTGTGTTCCCTCTCTCGCTGTCTCTCTCTGTCAAATAAATAAATAAAATATTTAAAAAAAAAATATTAACCTAAACAGAGCTCTTCATAAAACTATGTTTGATCAGGATAAAGGAGCAGTGAAGCCATTTAGACTAACCGTCGTGCAACCTCATAGCAGGACAGTGCCCTCTCCAGCCCGTCCCCAGCCGCCACCATCGCCTTCCCAGTGGAAGGTTTTCAGATTTTTCTACTAACACACTGTGGGGGTTTGACATGTCCCACCTGACAGCAGATAGGAGACTTTTGTCTTGCGCTTCAAGAAAAAAGAAAAAGAAAGAAACAAGAAGAAAAACCAAAACAACAAAACCAGGGAGGAGGCCGGTCATCTTTTCAGTGCCCATTCAATCCAATCAGAAGCACTGAGGGCATAAGGCACCAAGCCATTATTTCCGACTCAAGAAAACATTTCCAGTTAGACAAGAAACCGATTCAACAAGCCCTCCAGCATCTAGCAGGTCAGCATTACAACCTCCACCAGCAAAGCGGTGTGAGTATTCATGATTACAATACTAGCTGATTTTTTTTACTCAGAGGGATTAAGTGATTTACCCAGTTTATCAGTAACAACAGGGATTTGAACCCAAGCCTGTCTGAAGTGCACAACCCAGGCTGCCAACCACTCTTCCGGGCAAAGGATCAGCATGCATTTTCTGTAAAATGACATACAGATAATATTCTTAGCTTTATGAGCCGTGACGTCTTGCTTGCAATGTCTCAGCTCTGCTTTTGTAGCACAAAACCAGCCACAAATAGTAAGTGAACAAATGGGCATGGCTGGGTGCCAATAAAACTTTATTAACAAAAACAGGTCACCAGCCAGATTTGGCCCGAGGGCCACAGTTTCCCAACCCCCTTCTATTCTTTCACGGAGGAGAAAAGATTTAAGCTGAATCTGTTAAGGATCGTGCATCAGTCTGCTGAGGCTGCCATGACAAAGTACCATAGACTGGGGGGCTTAGACAACAGAGATTTATTTTCTCATAGTTTTGGGGGCTGGTAATCTGAGATCGAGATGTGGGCAAGATTGAGACAGGTTGAGAGGGACTGAGGCCTCTTTCCTTGGCTCCTAGATGGCCATCTCTTCCCTGTGTCTGTGTCCTTAACCACCCCTTCTTATAGGGACACCAGTCATATTAGTCATTTAACGACCTCCTTTTATCTTAATTACCTTGTTAAAGAGCCTGTCTCAAATACAGTCACATTGCGAGGTACTTCAATATATGGATTGGGGGGACACAATTCAGCCCATCACAAATGGAACAGATTTCAACATGCAAAGAGAGGAAGGGAAGAAGTAAGGAAAAGCACGGGGGTTTGTTAAGGGTCTGTGTTAAGTCAGCCAGGTAGTTAGGGACCTTTCTCTGAAGAAGTAATATTTCAGTTGAAGTTGCTTAAGAATACTATCAAGCAATCAAACTAACAAAACAAAGAGTATTTATTGGCTCACGGAATTGAAAAGTCCAGGCGTAGGTCTAGCTTCAGGTATCGCTTGATGCACGTGCTCAATCAATGTCACCCACAAAAGGTCGTGCAAGCAGAAAAGTGCCTTTATTTGTTCAACAAACACTTACTGAATTTCCTTTTCACACCAGCCCTCTTCTCACTAAGGGTTCCCCAATGAATAACGCCCTCAAGAAGGCTCCAGTCCAGCGGGTACCACCACAGGACAGACCCTGAATGAGGGTAAAACCCACACAGAAGGAAACAGTGCTGAGAAATGGACAAGAGGAGAGATCGAATGACACTGATGAAGCACCTGCATCAAGCCGCACCTGAAGCCACCAGACTCTAAATTTTTCAATCCCATGAGCCAATAACTTCCGTTAATCTTATTTGCTGCATCTTGCTGGTGTACTTAGACGATTTCAACTCAAATACCCCTTCTTCAGAGAAAGCGATGCTGACCATCCACAAGACTAGGTCTTCTTTATAACTACCCATAACCCCCAGTGCTTTAACTTCATGGCACTTATCACACCTGCAAATCGATTATGTAATTAATTTCCTTAACAGCTACCTCCCCTGGGACCTCTATGTTGGCATATAGTGGGTGCTCCACCAAGTTATTTTTTAATACACTTTTTTTAGGGCAGTTTTAGGTTCACAGCAGAATTGAGCAGAAAGTACAGAAAGTTCCCATCTACCCCGTATCCACCCTACACACAGTACTGTCAACTATCAACATGCCACCCCACAGTGGTCCATTTGTTACGATCAGTGAACCTACACTGATACATCATCATTGCCAAAAGTCCCTAAGTTACATTAAGGTGCACTCTTGGTGTTGCACATTCTGTGGGTTCTGACAAATGTATGACGACATGCATCCCCCATGAGGGTCACACAGAGTAGTTCTACTGCCCCAACCATCCTCTGCGCTCCACCTATGCATTCTTCCCCCTCTCCCCAAGACCTGGTAAAATTTACTCTTTAAACAAGCCAGAAAACTATGTTTTTTATGCCCCTGATGATCTGAGATTCTAGTTACTGTTCTGGCCCTTGCTTCCAGCCTCCAGGGTGGTGCCTCCCAGGTTATCAGTCCGTGCCTAGGATAGGACTGACTCCCAGCTGAGCAGGCAGGAGCCCGAGGCACTCAGCAGCAGCTCAGGAACATGGCCTCGAAACTTCCAGGCTTATGCCCTCCAGCCTCCATTCCACTTTTAAACCAGCAACCCAGCTGCTTTTTGTCCTGAGTGCCAAAATGCATCTGGAATGAGGCATGATCCTCCCACTTCCAACAGATTCACTTAGTGTAATGTCACAGGTAAATGTATCAAAACCCAGTAGATGTTCTATTTATGGTAATTGCTCTGAAATGTTACCAACGCATCTCAAAATATAGGTGTTGTCTTGAGCATGTGACAAGAGGGTGAGGTATGCCTCTTTTTCCTCCTTCATCTTGGACCCCCTCCCAGAACAACAGGCTCACGACAATTAACAATTCCCTGTTTTCTTGGTTTATTTCAAGTGGAAGGTACTGCAAGACTCCAGGTTCAGGTCTCTCAATCTGATCTTTCCAATGCCACTTCTATAGTATTTATCAGTGCCAGTGTCCAAGAAAAGAATACAGCCTACCTCAAAGCCTCGGAAAAACACTCCCTCTTTTATATTCTCACCTGCTTGCTAGGTTTCCTGACAAAGACAGATTGGAGGTGGGTGGCGTTACGCTGCCCAGTACTCTTAGGCTTGAAGGTGATAATGAGTATGCTTCAACAGCAACTGACTCGGAAATAAGGGCCGGTGGTGCTGATTCTCCAACATCTACCTCCTGGACAAGTCATGAAGCCCCATCCATGGCTCTGCTTGGCCTTTCCTTCATGCCTGGTCCTCACCATATCTCCAGCCTCAAGCCATCCCCCTCCACATCCCATGACCCAAAACCCAGAAGGACGGGATGCTCAGAGGGGTCTGGTACCTTGAGCTCAGCAACCTGACACAACATGCCTTTGTTGTGTCAAGGACCTGGTGAGAGAGGGAATTGCCAGGGTTTGGGGCTCCCCTTATAGAAAGCATCATTCACTCTAAACAGGCTTATTGAACATGCTCCACATGCTGGATGGAAGCTGGGGACAAGGGGGTGTTAAGGCAAGAGGAAAAGATGGCAGTCCATGCCCTCACAGAGCTAAAAATCAATTCAGGAGACAAATGTTGATCACACAGATAGCACAAAAATGTGTAGAATGTCCAATTAAGACCAATAATACAAAGAAGTACGTGGTCCTGTGTGTGGATGACAACAGGGATGGGTCCAGTCAGGGAAGGCTTCCCTGGGGACTTCGAGGACTCCAGGAGTTACTTCCTCAACTCATTCAGGTCTTGCTCAAAAGTCATGTCCTCAGAAAAGACGTCCTGGACCCCCTAAAGTAGCCTTCCCTCGGTCTCCCTCTTCTGACTCCCTGTCCTCACTCTGCCTTCATTTCCTACTTCGCTGATCACCCCCTGAGATTACACTGCACACCCACTGGCCCCTCCTTGCTAAGAGAATAGAAGCCCCATTGTCTTCTTTTTGTTCTACCAGCAGCACCTAGAACAGTGCCCAGCACGTGGGAGGTACTCAGTAAATATTTGCTGAATGAACGAGTCAGTTGTGCTGACTTCTGAAGGACCACTGGGTGGTCCCAGGGGGAAAGTGACAGGGGAACAAGACCCTTGTCAGCGCGACCAGCGTCACTACCGCTCGAGGGCCCAGCACCCGAGTCGGGGAACGAGGCAGGACCACTGAGGATGGAAGGAAGCAGGAGGCCAGGCTGCAGAGGCAGATGTGATGTGGTCTGGCATTGCTCAAAACAAAACTGGGGCCAGCCAGAGTTTTCATCTTTACCCCAAAAGGAAGAGAGAACAAATGAAATATTCCAAGCTGGGAGGGAGGCTGGAAAGGTGGTTAAAATATGACCAGATTCGCCCCGAGAAAAGAGCACCCTGGCTGTGGATCGGGGTGCGCCAGAAAGGGTGTGGAGTCCGGCTGGCTGCAGAGTGGAGGGAGAGAAGCAGCATGGTCGGCAGTCGTGGTGGTGGACAGAAGTCAAGGGGGGCCAGATATATTTGGGACGTCAAATCCCAGGACACGATAAAGGGCTGTTTATGAAAACAGAGTCTGGAGGGGAAGGTGGGGAATGTTCCCTGGGTTTCATGCAGCGAACACAAGACCCAGCATGGGCAGCCGAGGCCCTCACCTCCCAGTGGCCGAGGGCAAGCACGGCTGCGTGGAAACCCTGGCTTACATTTGTGTACACTGACCCCGAAAGCCACCGCCTTACGAAGAGGGGCTCCAGTGCCACCCCATCCACCTGATGTAAGGCCGGGGATTCTTAGGATTTCCTTTTTCACTGTACTCATAATTCTCTTGCTTCTCCCCTAGCTGACCTAAAACAGACAGTAAAACACAAGGAAGGGTCACTCCTCAACCCCCCAGGGAGAGGAAGGTTGCCTACAACACAGTTGCGTCTCCAGGACCCATACAAAATTACAATCTCATTCATATTTTACGTTCTATTGACCACCTAGTTGGTGAATTTAATCCATCTTTGAAACCCACAGAGAGCCTGCGTGATATCGAATATACAGCGCTTTTATACAATTTCAGGATACAGGGTGCCACTGGTTAGACGTGAAATGGCCGGGAGAAAATCTTTGTTAGTTACCCAGCTTAGCATGAGGAGAGAATATCAACCAACAGCGGACATGTGCACGAGTGTGTGTGCGCGTGTGTGTGTGCGTGTGTGTGTGTGTGCGCGTGTGGGTGTGTGCGTGGTTGTGTGCGCGTGTGTGTGCGCGCGCGTGTGGGTGTGTGCGTGGTTGTGTGCGTGTGTGTGTGTGCGCGTGTGGGTGTGTGCGTGGTTGTGTGCGCGTGTGTGTGTGTGTGCGCGTGTGGGTGTGTGCGTGGTTGTGTGTGTGTGCGCGTGTGGGTGTGTGCGTGGTTGTGTGCGCGTGTGGGTGTGTGCGTGGTTGTGTGCGCGTGTGTGTGTGCGCGCGCGTGTGCGCGTGCATGCATGCACACACACGTGCATGTATGTGGGGCTCAACGGGAGGAGAGAGAAAATACCGATGAAGTGGGGAGGGCACCTGCTCACACACACACACACGCACGCGCACACGCGCGCGCACACACGTCCGCACTCTTGAATCTGAATGGAGGCAGCTTGAACCCTCCGTGGGTTACCATCACCACCTGTCAAGGTGTGCTAATGACAGAGCGCTGCACTTCTCTCTGATGTACATAAACAAAGCCCAGAGCTGTTAATAGGTTTGAAATTATGGATCGCTCAAAACAAAACTGTGACTGTTTCAGAGACAAGACGCAAGGCAAAGAAAACACGGAGTGGATGCGACTGCCCAGAATCTGTCCGATGTGGGGACACGACAGCAGTGGCAAATCTTTTATTCCAGACCAAGGCCAGGAGGCGCAGGAGCCCCTGCTAGGAAATCTGCTCGGTGTAAGGAGGTCGCTCCCCATCGCCGCGTCTGAAACCAGCTCCCTTTCTGCCGCTCCCCATCGGCAGCTGCTGGAGTCAACCAGCGAGGAGGAATTCCAGTTCCAGTTCTGGCCACCAACCTCCAGCATTTATCCAGCCCCACTCTGCAGACAGGGAGATTTATTTCCAACAACTGCAGGCAGCGAGCCACTTCCTGATCCCACGACAGGCCCGCGGAAAACTGTTAGCCCTTGAGCATCCGCTAGCTAGGTAATGTCGCCTCATCTCTGATTACAGGTTGGGTTCCATTTCCAGCTCGGCCAATGACTGTGTGATGTCGGGAAAGTCACCTAACCTCTCTGAGCCTCAGTGTTTTCCTATGCAAAACAGGAATAAAAGATCATTACCCCCCACCCAGTGCACACACCCAGGTTCCAGAACTGTCTATACGGATTAAATGCAATGATACGTGTGAAGTGGTTAGCAAAGTAAGCAGCTCATACTTTGTTAATCTACCACTTATTTAGTGCTGCTTAATGTTAGATATTTTCCGAAGCTCTTGACAAATATTAACTGATTTAATCTTCAAAACAACCCTGTGAAGCTGATACTGTTATTTTCTCTGTTGAATGGATGAGGAAATGGGAGGCATCAGGATGGTGCGGGTCATGCCCACAATCCCAGCTCGTCATTGGTGGCACATCGTTCAAACCCACGCCCGAACCTGTATGCTTCACCGCTGCACTTAACAATCTAGAAATGTTCATTATTCCCATTATTTTAATCCCTCATTCTAAGCATCTTCAATCCAGCTGATTTTCCTTCCTTTGACACATCTCACTCAGCTCTACTTTTCCCGTCCACTGCCATCACCTGAGAAAGTTCTGGTTCCCCTGCTCCCATCCACCCTGCACATCACTACAAAATCAACCCTCCTACAATGTTGCTTTCCGCCTACCCTACCTGCTCAGACCCTGGCTTCCATGGCTCCCTTTCACCTGCAGAGCGAAGCTCACGCTCCCCTGGGCCCTTGCTCAGCTGGACCAGTCTGAACCGTCTCATGCCTCCAGTCACCTGATCCACCCCACCCCGAGGCCATACAGGCCTCTCCACTCTTCCTGCCTCCCCTCTGCTCACACTGGCCCTTTCCCAGAAATGCCTCCTCCGTGCCCTTCCAGATTCCGCATATCCTTCACCCATCCTCTGCTGTCCACAGCTCAGATCTGTGGGTGAGTCTCAGGAGGCCAGAAACGGTGCGAACTACAGCAAAGAAGGCGATAGAAGAGATATCCTCAGGAGGATAAATCTGGAAGCAGATTTCGGAATAGACAGAGAGAGAGAACAAGGAAGCCAGTGATCCCAATGCTGAACTTTCTTAACAACATCTCCTTCTTTGATTAAAAACAACAACACAGAAGTCTCAAGCTGATGGGGCGCCTGGGTGGCTCAGTCGTTAAGCATCTGCCTTCAGCTCAGGTCATGATCCCAGGGTCCTGGGATCGAACCCCACATCGGGCTCCCTGCTCACCGGGAAGCCTGCTTCTCCCTCTCCCACTCCCCCTGCTTGTGTTCCCTCTCTCGCTGTGTCTCTCTCTGTCAAATAAATAAAATCTTTAAAAAAAAAAAAAAAAAGAAGTCTCAAGCTGATGTCGAAAAAATCAAATACAACCCACAGATGTGTTTTTCTTTCCTTCATGATTTTTTTAAATACAGATAATTCACCTGAAAATTCAGATTTCTAGCTTCTCTTTCAACATGGCAGGCTGCCACCTTGGACTCCCATTCTCCCCAGAGCAACATGTCAGAGCTGATCTGTCGGCAGTCATTTCCTTTAGACGGGGCATTCACCCTCCAGTTAACCACAGGCCCCACCACTCCCGATTACTCAACACTGAGGTCAGGCTGCCATTTATCACTATGCTTACACTCTTTCTTTCCTTGAGGTGGAAAGCGACTTCTTATAACTAAGGTCTGTCATAAGAAGAAAGATCAAATCAAACATAGATTAAGATGGAACACACAGGGGCGCCTGGGTGGCTCAGTTGGTTGAGCGACTGCCTTCGGCTCGGGTCATGATCCTGGAGTCCTGGGATCGAGTCCCACATCGGGCTCCCTGCTCAACAGGGAGTCTGCTTCTCCCTCTGATCCCCTCCCCATGTGCTCTCTCTCACTCTCTCAAATAAATAAATAAAGTCTTTAAAAAAAAAAAAAAGATGGAACACACATTTCAAGGCAAAAAAGAGGCAAATACTTTTGATGTGGAAACAAAAAATATTCTTACATCTTTAATATGCAAACCCACTATCCGACTGACTCTTTATGTACCTACCTGGCATTGTGGGCATTTGAAGTTGTGACCCCAGGTTTAGATACTTCCTGGGACTTGGACCTTCCTGCCATGCCTTATTCTGCTTGCCTCTGGAAGGTGGGGAAAGGCCATCTTGGAAACCATCACAAACTAGGACTGCCCCCAAAGGCCGGGTCCAATGCCCCGAACCTTTCCCTCACTTGCTTTGTGCTTCCAAAATTTATCCTCACCTTTGGATATCTGATTGCTCACTAGACAGGAAATCATATAAACTCATTCCAAATAAGGTATGAAGGCCTGATGACGGTTTCACCCAATCTATCTTCAGGTTACAATTTAACAGGTGCCTACAGTGCTTTAAGCTAGTGGTTATAAATGGGCTTCCGGAGGCCTTAAGTTCCTCTCAGGCGCTGGTGTGGGAAATCGGTTATGTGGAATGAGGCGGAGCGGAGCCCAGATAACTCGCCAGACCAGCTCCAATCTCCCCTGCATTATATAATGAAGTTCTGTGTAAGATGCCATTGGAGGGGAAAAGGAGGTAGAACGGTTCTACCACTTTCAAGGGAAAAAATGTCTATGTTTTAAAAGCAACAACATAGCCATTATGGTTTTAGCTGCAAACAAAGAAAACCGACTCAGACTGAGTTTACGGTGAGTATAATGGCCCAAGGAGAGAGGGGGCACTCACAGCACCTGTGGGGGCTCAGATGGGGCAGGCTTGAGAGCAGGCAGCAGGAAGTAAAGCCAGAAGTCTCGGACAGTAACCTATAGGCTCTGCTGTTGGAACGAGGGGCTTCCCGTGCGGCCCTCTCCTTATCTGACCGACTGGAATTCTAAGTCCCAGCCAAGTGAGCTCAGGACTTCTCGGCTGCCGCCCTGCTGACATGGGGGGCTGGGTAACTGCGTGGGGGCTCCTGTATGGTGAGGGATGTTCAGCAGCACCCCTGGCCTCTCCCCGCTAGGTGCCCGTAGCCCCCCCCCACCCTCATGACAACCACAAGTGTCTCCAGACGCTGTCAAATGTCCCCTAGGACAGAACTGCCCCCAGTTAAGAATGATCGAGTTAGCCCAACTTCAGAGACACCCCCGGCTGTCTTGGGGTAAGGGGGTGCGAGGGTCTGGGCCCTCAGCTTCCACAGCAAAAGGCTGGTGCCTAAAATTATCCTCAATACTCAGTACAATAATTACCCCACAAGGAAATTAAAGACTATTCCGTAACGAGTAATTGAAAGCTAAAATTCTACTAATGACGAGTTCCGTCACCTCAAGCTTTAAGAAGGGCTCTGTCTCGGCCACTGGAAACAGGCAGCAGAAGTAACGGGATGGGGAACGGTGACTCGTATCTGCTGTCGTCTGCCTCCCCACTGCCTGTCTCATCAGCCACTCAGCAACTAAAACTCTCTAAATCCAGCGCAAAGAGAAATGGCTGGCTCCGGGAGAGACTTTCCAGTCTGAAGTCCCCAGTCTGGACTTCTCTGGGGTACCTGCCAGGATGTGCAAATCCTCTGAGTGGGGGTGGGGTGGGATCACAGGCTGGTTCTTTATCAAGCAAGAGAGCAGATTTGCTCCCCCTGACCCCTCACTCCAGTCAACGGGCACCGCGTTGACTCCCACGGGTTCGGGATGGTGTGTATTTGGGGCAGCAAATCTATCTCTGCCACTGTGTGCTTGGAATTTTTCTCGCCCACCTGGACAGAGCTGAAGTGGCTAACTACAAGCCTCGTATCTCAGAAGCGCTTCAAAACGTTCAAACCTAGTTCCACCGAAACAAATGGCTTTAAGATCATCCAAATGATAAGAAGGAAGGACGGGGAAAGCAAATGGAAATACACAAATAAGTAAAGGAATGAGTCTCTAAAGAACCCGAATGACCCCAGCATGTTATGCCTGAATTTAAGTCTGCTCTGTATTTGCAATTCATTCTTAGTGCACAATTACATCTTAAGTAGATAATCCTCTGTAGAACAGTTCTTCTGTAAACAGCCAGTAATTTTGATATATTAGAATTAAAAGAAATTTCCTAAGGCCAAATTCTGCCATGTTTTAAAAATATATACCTTGGTTATTCCAAGAATAATTTTCCTTCAGGGACCCAATTAAAGTTATCAAAACTGTAGGTTCTTCTGGATGCAAAAGATGCAATGTATCTTGCACATACTTCTACTGGTTATTATTTTTCAGGGATTTCATTTTACAGATTTTAAAAAAATCTTCAACCAAGGGGAAGGGTTTTAGAAGATCACATAATTCTAGGGGCGCCTGGGTGGCTCAGTCGTTAAGCGTCTGCCTTCGGCTCAGGTCATGATCCCAGGGTCCTGGGATCGAGCCCCGCATCGGGCTCCCTGCTCGGCGGGAGGCCTGCTTCTCCCTCTCCCACTCCCCCTGCTTGTGTTCCTTCTCTCGCTGTGTCTCTCTCTGTCAAATAAATAAATAAAATCTTAAAAAAAAAAAGAAAAAAAAAAAAAGAAGATCACATAATTCTAAATTGCAAACAAAAAGCACAAAGCTCTGTAATCACAAAGGCTTGTAATGAAAGGAGGAGCAGGTTTGTTCACGGACAGATTAAAAAAAAAAAAAAATTGCCAAACAGGTTTGTTTATGAGATGCTGCAATTTTCAATGCTTTGAAGTTTAAGATGCGGTAAGCACAGTTCCTACGAGGCATAATCAAGAAGTGGTTGTTTGTTTCTGTGGCTGCAAAATTACGGGGTGTCCCATATGGGCTAGCATCTTGTACGGTTGTAGATATGGTAATTACCTTGCAAGAATCCTGACATTCCCTGCTTTCCCGAGGAAGAAAGGGGAGCAATGATAGGGACAGCTGATGACAGCGACAGCTGATGACAGCCTTTCAAGTGTCTCAATCCTCCCGGCTACAATTGTTCAAGGTATGAGCAGGGGAGCAGCCAAAGAGCCAGGGAGACAAACGGAGAAGGTGTTACATGTGAAGTAGAACAGGTAAATCAAAACAGTTTTACTTGTGAGATCTGTCAAACTATTTGTCAGCCTGATAACTGGGGGAAGTTTCTGACATATTTCAGTTAACCAGGTATTTAACTTGCAAAGATTTGAGCAGCTTGACCTTTATCATTTCATAATGAGCAGAGTTTCCCTGTCACACCGCGATTTCTGTTATACAGCTTCAAAAAGCAGGAGAGAGAGAGAGAAAAAAAAGTAAAACCACATTTGTCCATTTCCCTGCTGAAATATCACCAAGTCACCCTGTATTATGAGGTCCAATAGACTGGACCCCAATCCAGACATCAGAAGAACAGTTGACTGGGAGGCTTGGTGGGCAGAGGAGGACACCCTAAATCTATTTCCAGATTTTATTTTCAAAAATAAGTTGGATTTTGGGGGCACCTGGATTTTGGGTGGCTCAGTCGGTTGAGCGTCTGCCTTCGACTCAGATCATGACCTCAGGGTCCCGGGATCAAGCCCCACGTCGGGCTCCATGCTCAGCGGGGAATCTGCTTGTCCCTCTCTCTGCTCATGCTCTCCCTCTTGTCTCTCTCAAATAAATAAATAAACAAATAAATAAACAAACAAATAAATAATCTTTTTTTTTTTAAGTTGGACTTTTTTTCCCCCATAGTTTGGTGCAGGGGCCAGCAAATGTCTTCTGTAAAGGGCCAGGCAGTAAGTATCTTAGACTTTGCAGACCACAGAGTCTCTGTTTCAGCAACTCAGCTGTGCAACCGTAGCTTCAAAGCAGCCACAGCATGTCATAAACAGCCGAGCACAGCTGTGTCCCAAGAACGCTCCATCTTACACAAAACAGGTCGCAGGCCAGACTTGGCCCGTGGGCCATCGTTTGCTTATCCCTGATAGAGCAGCAGGGCTGGCTCTGGATACCTTCTGAGCTTGAGGGATGCTACGCACTATCCAAGGTTTGCGGGAAGTTTCTCGCCGTGGCAACTACGAAATTTTGCTTCAAACCATCAGGGGAAAAAATGATGACAACAACAGAGTTTATTCATTTACTATTTTTACCTTGTGGATTCCATTCTTTCTCCCTCATGCACATCCATAACAGGGACTTTTCAGGTACGTTTCACGCAGACTTGCCCAAAATGGCCCAAGCGAGAGGACAGTAGTCTTCAATCCCTATCACAGCTTTGGCAGGTGTAGCGGGAGACCGAGGGAAGGCGCAGCTGCATCTCAGCCACTAGATCCCTTTCCAATCCCAGGAAATACTCCCAGCTTCTCACTCAGGCCAGGGTGACCCCAAACAGCCTCTCCGCAGGGCCCAGAGATCACCCTGGCAGAATCCCCCAAGTAGGATCTGGACTCCATGTCACACACAGCCTGATAATGCTTCCTTTTTGATTCGAGGCATTGGGATTTTTTTCAAAGCATCATTCTCCTCGAAAACTAAAGCCCTGAAAATATTCGATGCTTCCGAGAAAAGCTGGCTCTTTTTGTCTGTTACAAAAAGCCATCTTCCCTCCACCCATATTGATTAAAACAAAATTGTTGGTTTCGCATTTAATTCATTTGTATCTCAAAGTTCTTGAGTAATGTGAATGAATTCTCAGCGTGATTCTTCCCAACACTATGCTTCAAAACAATGTGTTGATGCAACCTCTAATTAATACCAATTTGTAAAATATGAATGTTAGAGAAGATTCTCAATTATGAAATTGGCATCCCAGTCACCCGGACCTCAGAATTCTTGCCCCGAGTCTATCCTGCCTGTTAATAGGGCATCCACATACTTGAATCGTTGATTTCATCTCTTTGGGGCTTCTTCATCCCCCTCCGAGGCCCTTAATGGAAAAGCCCAGAGCCTCCGACTTTCAAGGTGAATGAGCTATGGCCTGGCCTTGTTTAAGACCCAAGGCTTGTCATTCAGCCCCTGAAAGCTCCAGGGCTCCATCCTCACACACTAGCCAGCCACTTCCATGAGGAGCAATGAATAGAAAGAGCTTTGCTCCTCAAAACCGGTGAGCGAGGCTTTTTAAGAGGCTGAGGGCAGCTTTTCTACCCATGGTGGAGCAATTTAAATAACAAGGGTCAGGATTAGCCCTTTATAGAGTTGAGGTGGAAAAAAATCTACAGAGGCAGTGAAATGAGAAAGGTGGATGAGGATTCATTCTCCTACAATAGATCCATTTCCCATCTTGCTGAACACACACAGCCATAATTACATTGCCTTCGCCTGACTTGTATACACTCTTCCTCCCTGCCACAAACACACATGCACCTCTATAGATGAAAACCGATTTTAATATAGAAACCTCGGTATCTGTAATTCATGCTCTTTAGCCTTTACATATTTATTCTGCATTTTAATTAAGGCCAAAATCTGAATACTTTAGATGGATGGTTTTTTTCTTCTATGCATAGCTTATAGGCAAATTACCTGGCAGAAGCCCAAATGTTAAGCAAACACAATGGAGCCAGAGACTAGAGTAAGCTATTATCTGGACTCAACCAGCCCCGGAGAGCTTAGAAAACTCTCTCCTCTGGAAGGTAACCATCTCAAGATTGGCAGGGCTCATCCTCCCTGCAGCTGTGACAAAACAAGAGGATAAAGTGCCAAAGCGTGGGGATTACCAGGATATCACACCTCTCCATAGGAAAGCAGCAGCGGGTCCCATCTGGTGACATACACGGAGGAAGGGTTTGAGGGGCCGGGGATGTGGAAGGGGCTTAGAAGACCGTGTGCCAGGAATTCATCATCAGGACCTAGAACTGAAGTCCCCACACGGACACTGGAATGACCCACTAACACAAAAAAAACAGGCCCGAAACCAGAAAGCCCGTTAGCTCCCACCTGAGTTTGGTTGGAACCACCAGACTTTTCGACAAAACGTTTGATGCTTTGAAAACCCTAGGTTTCCTCATCAGTAATTTATCAAGGAAGGTGATCTTTAAGATGTGAGACTCTACCTAAGCCTTGCCCAAGTAAGCATCAAGCCTTCTTGTTCAACTTCCAACGCAGGTCGAATCTGACCCAATGCCTGTTTTGTCATAAAGTTTTATTGGAACACAGCCACGCCCACTTGCTTTCGTATCCGCAATGGCTGCATTCCCTCTGGGACGGCAGAGTGCAGCACTTGGGATCCAGACCGTCTGGCCCTCAAGGACTAAAGTATTCACTCTCTGACCCCTACAGAAAAAGTTTGCCAGCCCCGCTCCCAGGAGTGGTCCCTCTACTTTATGCCTTTTATTTTCTTCCTTCAGGAAAAGAAGGGGCAAACAAATCAGAGACATTTGGAATTCCCACATTGCCTCCGTTGTACAACAAGAAACTACAGAAAATTCTCCCCAAGCATCTTCTCTGGAGGTAAAACAGCCTGTACTAATGTTTCAGTCCTCATAACACTATACCACTAAACACCTGTAGATGCGCTAACAGCAAAGAAAACAACACGAAACCACCACAGACAGAGGCTAAGGGCCAAGCACTGGGCTCGTGCTTTAGCGCCATCATTGCATGTTAGCATCCACCCCGCTACAAAGTACCTCCTGCTAGAATACCAACTTCACACCCTCAGTAAGGGACAGAGGCAGTTTTGAAAACCAGATCTGTCTGATTTCAAAATCCCGTCTTCGTAACTGCTCTATGCCAGAAGCTGCCTGAGCTCTGGCCCCACCTCCACTGCGGACAGTAACAGCTGACATTTTATACACTTAGTCCGCCAAGCACTGTTCCGTTATCCCTCAAAACAGACCCATAACGAGAATGGTGAGACTATCACACCCATTCCGCCGATCTGGTAGGTGAAATGACTTACCTAAGGTTATGCAGGTCATGTGAGCTGGTGCTGGGGACTGGCCAACGAGCAGACAAAAGGTTCTTCATCTCTTCGGGGCTCGGCCTTCCATCTATAAAATAAGGGGTGAAACTTTTCAGGACTTTGAAGATATAGCAAAAAATTGTGATTTGCTTGAAAAAATAATGTTTGTGGGCCACAGAATAGACTTTCAGTCCCCTCCAAGCCTCAGAAGCAGCTGCTCAGGGCTCACTGTGGACATTAAAACTCTGCCTCCAGGCCCCGTCATGATGGGCCTTCAACTCCATATAGCTGGAGCTCTCCGGAGGGGACTCCACAAGGATATGTCCATGAACTTCCACAGTGCTCAGGGTTCCCAGATGTCCAGTTAAAATGCACACTAAGTAAGTAAATACATATTGAGAAAGCAGAAAGAGAATGTAGATGATACCACTATATTGAAGTTGTTTGTGGACGCTTACAATTTTTTTTTTCTCCTCCCAGGATTTATTTTGCTGTCTTTGGGAGAGTACTACCCAATTTCCTTTACAGGAATCACCTTGCCCCTGTTGGATCAACTGGATTAAACCAAATCTCAAACATGCTCTACCCTCGCCTGGCCAAGAGCAGGCCACACCCCAAGCCAGGCCTCTCAGAGCTGGTTTTGGAAACTCCACAAAGACGATGTTCATATGTAGGACCCTTCACGGACCCTGGTAGCAAGAGCCTGTGCCACAGCCGAGTTCCAGATCCTGCCAAGCCCAGCTCAGCCTTCCCTCCATTGGGGGAACCACCGCACAGGCTGATAATAAACCCCTGTGTTGCATAATTTAGCCAAACTGGTTTCTCTTGCTTGTAACCAACACTAATTTTTTACAACTCTAGAAGCACTGTTCTTAAAAAACAAATTGCCTTCATTCAGTGTCATTTCGGCCTCACTTGGAGTCTCCTTTCCAAGAATTTTTTTAAGAAAGAAATCGCAAGCACTTGAACACAAGAGTACATGGTGGGGGGAGGGGGGCACAGGGAGAGAGAGAATCCCAAGCAGACTCCGTGTCTAGTGCAGAGCCCACCCCAGGGCTAAATCCCACAACCCCAAGATCACGACCTGAACCTAAATCAAGAGTCAGACATTCAACTGACTGAGCCACCCAGGCGTCCCTGTAAGAATATTTTTAAACCAAGCTTGTTTCTACTTTCTCTCTTTAAAAAAAAAAAATTTTTTAAGATGCCAGGTAGGGTAGAAATTTACTAGGTATGGACAGACCTACAAAGTGAAATTTTGAAAGCTATACTTTATTAATACTTGTCTTAAAGGGAAATATATACACATATTTTTATTTTATTATTCAGATCCGATCATCGAATGTGTTAGCTTTCCTCTGCAGCACTGGCCCTCTAGAGCTTGATAAGCTGAGATTCTCTGAACTCAACTGGGTCTTGACCTCAATCTGCTGTCCAAACAGGTGCAAATTTGCTGCAAAGCAGTATAGTCTACTCCAGATTTTACTATCTATCATTTATTTCATCAAGTTATTTCACTAAACGCTTTCATGAACATGATCCCCGACAGCCATAGAATTTCTTTAATCTCTTACTTTCATAAATATCACAAGAAAGGAAATAGAGTTATTTGGCACCCCTCGTTCATAGGGAACCCTACATACAACTCTTTTCTCCTCAATGGGCTTATAAACACACTGTGTAAATATCTGTCCTAAAGTTGATATAATGCAACAGTGTCCCATAATATTTGGGATGAAATCCAAACTTCTGACCGTGGCAAACAAAGCCCGCCATTAAATGGTCACCACCTAGGGCTCCAACTTCATCACAGACCATTCCTCTCTTCCTCCTCCTCCCCTTCTCCTCCTCATCCCCTCTCCCCTTCTTGCTCCTTCTCCCTTTCCTCCACCTCCTCCACCTTATCCCTGATGCCCCATCCGCCATCTGTCCCTCACACATGCCAAGCCCCCTGTCACCTCAAAACCTTGCACTTGCTATTTCCTCTGCCTGGAACATTCCTCCAATCTCCAGGACTGGCTCCTGCTCACCATTCAGGTCTCAGCTGAAATGTCACTACTTTAAAAAGCCTTCCCAGGGGGCACCTGGGTGGCTCAGTCGTTAAGCGGCTGCCTTCGGCTTAGGTCATGATCCCAGGGTCCTGGGATCGAGCCCCGCATCGGGCTCCCTGCTCGGCAGGAAGTCTGCTTCTCCCTCTCCCACTCCCCCTGCTTGTGTTCCTGCTCTCACTATCTCTCTCTCTCTCTGTCAAATAAATAAATAAAATCTTAAAAAAAAATAAAAATAAAAATAAAATAAAAAGCCTTCCCAGGATCACTTAACCTAAAGTATCCCCTGCCCCCAACATGCTCTCCCGTATCCCCCTGTTCTGCTTTGCCATGCAAAATATATTGTTTATGCTGTGCTTCCTTACCTGTTGCCTCAACTACAATACAAGATCCATGAGAGCAGGGATTTGATAGTTGCTGCACATAGAACAGTGTCTGGAACAGCGAGCGTGTGAAAGACACAGGGAGGGAAGAATGGAGAGGAGAAGGGTAGGGAGGAAGGAGCCTTGTGGGGCCCTGGCATCCCTTTGGCTATTAACTTCCGTAACCTACGTTTTCAAAAATTAGGACACTGTGTGCCTCTCCCTAAACCTCTGATCATCAGAATAGGGATTCCTCCGAGGCAGAGCTAAGTTTTATGGGACTATATAAGTTTTAGAGACCCTCTTTAAGAGAAAGAATACAGAATTATGTACAAGAGGGCCGGTATGAGGGCATATTTATTTAAAATGAGAAAAGAAATCAGCACCGATGGTAAGAATTTTGGAAACTCAATCCCTTTCTTCTTGGATCTCTCTAGGTAATTTGCCAGAAATGCTCAGATTAGAAGTGCTTCCTGACAGGGGTCTGGCCTCGGCCACACACCTAGAACACTGGACAACCCCCAGCCACCCCCGGAAGTCAGGGGTCCAGGCCCATGAGAGTCCCAGAGGCTGTGCTTCTTTAGTTTCCCCGCACATCTGCCTCCCGTGGGTAAATCACGATGCTCCACCATACTCTGTCTTCACTCCTACCACCTCATTCAACCCATAACAAACCCCCATTGCATAGAGGGGGCCGCTGCTGTGGAGGTGGCGCTGGGCCTTGGCAGGTGCACGACTGGGTCCCAGAGAGTGTGCGGCATCCTGCCTTCTTAGGAAAACGTGAGCTCTTCTCAAGAACATCACCCTCTCTGCGTCTGTCTTACATTCTTATTCCATCTTAATAATTTTATCAATCATTTCCCTCCCAGCCATGATTCACTTTCTTAAGTTTCTTGACCACACTCCTAACATCTTTATGTTGGCTTTCATTATTTCTATGTTTCTGTGAGTTCTAAATTCAGTGTCCCCCACGATTTTCATTAGCAGGCTCTGTGCCCCCTCTTGCAAGTCACCAAGGCAGGTACATGTAATGGTGATAAAGGGTGTCCTCACGAAGAACTCGGAGGGGAGGGCAGACGACAGGACACAGAAGTCCCGGCCAAGGGCTGTTTCACTTTTGCACAAGAGAAGTGCAAATAAAATCCTCACTACTGTGCAGTCTCTCCCTGACCATGTGGAGAACGCCCCATGCTGGTGAGGCTGGGGGGGGATTCAAACTTGCACAACCTTTTTCTGGATGCATTTGGCAATTTCTTTTTTTTTTTTTAAGATTTTATTTATTTGACAGAGAGACTGACAGCGAGAGAGGGAACACAAGCAGGGGGAGTGGGAGAGGGAGAAGCAGGCTTCCCGCCGAGCAGGGAGCCCGACACGGGGCTCCATCCCAGGACGCTGGGATCATGACCTGAGCCGAAGGCAGACGCTTAACGACTGAGCCACCCAGGCACCCCGCATTTGGCAATTTCTATCAAAATTACAGATACAGTTACCCTTTGACTCAACAATTCCACTTCCAGGAACTTATTTACATGCCTAAGGTTATTTATGGCAGTGTTATTTCCAATACCAGCAAGTTATAAACAATCCATGTGTCCATCTTTAGGGACCTGGTTAAAGGAATCATGATACAGCCACACGGTGAAGTATCATAAAGCTGGAAAAAAGGAATAAATGAGCTCTTTATCTTCAACTATAAAAGGAACTGTAAGATATTTATTGAAAGTAGAAGCAGGCACGGCACAGTATGTATAGTTGAATGACATTTTTTATTAAAAAGAGAGAAAATAAATATTTTTTGATTTAGATGAATAAAAACATCACATGAGGGAAAAATAAGAAACTCATACCCGCAGTTACAAGTTTTGTTTTTGGAGGGCATGGGGATTAGGACGGGAGAAAAGTTTTCCACTACTGATCTTTTCATCATTTTTTGTCTGGAGCCACATGACTGGACAACCTTGTCAAAAATTAAAATTAAAAATTAAATGGGTCACTTCACACGCATCAGGGGGGCTACTATAAGGAAAAGAGAAAGAAAATAACAAGTGTTAGCAAGGATGTGAAGAAATTGGACCCTTTGAGCACCACTGGTAAAATGGTACAGCGGCTGTGAAAAACAGTAGGCACCGCCTCAAAAAATTAAAAATAGAATTAGCCGGGTGCCTGGGTGGTGCAGTCAGTTGGTCTCAGGGTCACGAGATCGAGCCCCTCCTCAGGCTCTGCATTCAGCACACAGTCGGCTTGAGACTCTCTCTCCCTCTCCCCCCACTTTCTCTCCCAAATAAATCTTTTTAAAATAGAATTACCATAGGACACAGCAACCCCACTTTTGAATATATCCCCGAAAGAACTGAAAACGGGGTTTCCAAAAGATATTTGTACACTCCTGTTTATAGCAGCTTATTCACAATAGCTAAAATGTAAGAAGCAACCCAAGAATCCACTGACAGGTAAACAGAGACGCAAAATGTGGTCCAACCCTACAATGGAACATTATTCCGCCTTAAAAAAGGAAGCACATTTTCACACATGCTACGAAGTCCACGTGGATGAACCTCGAGAACAGTATGCTAGGCGGTGTAAGCCAGTCACAAAGGGACAAGTACATTTACACGAGGTCTCTGGAGTAGTCAGAACCACAGAGAAGGAAGCAGAATGGTGGGTCCCGGGGGGGGGGGGGGTGGGAATTTCAGTTTAACGGGTATAGTTTCAGTTCTACAAGATGAAAAGAGCTCTAGAGACGGATGGTGGCAATGGCTGCCCGACATTATGAATGTATTTAATACCACTGAACAGTGCACTGAAAAATGGTTAAGATGGCAAATGTCATGTGTATTTTACCACAATTAAAAAAAAAAAAAAAACTGGAGAAAGCGATTAAAATGGGGAGACGGGAGGCTGAATCATTAAACATCTGCTCTCCAAAGAACAGCATTACTGGCCAGTAGTCATCATCTGAGGATTTATGTGGTATCAGAAAATCTTAAAATTCCTATCATGCCAAAATTTATCAAGTCTAAGAAGGGTGGGGGGACTTCTTTCAGTTATAAATTGGTGAATTTAATGTTCTAACAAAGAACATACTGAGGGAGATGGTGGTGCTGTTTTTAGCAGAGAACCAGCTCCGTCTGCCCAGAATCCTTTCCCGCCTTCTCCCCTGGCAAAGCCCTTTTACTTTCAACGTCTGTCCCTCCACCACGTGGTGGACACAGTCCAATCGCAAGCTCACCTCCCTGTCCCAGGGTGGCATGTGACTCAGGCTGGCCAATAGGTGCCCTCTGACTTGGAGTGCTGTGATTGGCCCATGGTAGGGCACATGACTCAGCCAGGCCAATCACAGTTGGTATTCCGGAGAAGGCAAGGGAAGGCGGTCGTTCCCGCTGAGACTGTGCGCATTGAAGACACTGAAGGGTGGAGCTGTGGCTGAGCTTCTCCGTTGCCATGTTCAATCAGGATGAAGAGAGTTGAGGGCGAAGCCCTACAGAGAAATGCAGAGTGAAAAGATGGAGAGAAAAGGGGGCCTCGTGGCATGGGTCTAGCTACAGCTGACGCTAGGACCCATCGCTGGTCTTTTTCATTTATTTGAACCAATAAATCCCCATACTGCTGGGACATTTCAAATTGGCGTCTGTCACTTGCAAGCAAAAGAATCCCGGCTAATAGGCGCTTAATCGATGATCAGCAACGCTGAACTGTTTGTCCGGTAATCGGGATGCTTCACACTGGTCCCCTCCCAGCTTCTCTTTGATCCTCCTTACGACCAAGGACCAAGCTTGGCAGTCGTGCTACGGTCTTGCCCTCATTAGCTTCAGCCTCCTGCCTACCGAGGTCGTGCGCCAATCAATCAGTACTTCCCAGGCACTGCTCGGACAACAGTCAGTGCGTCAAAAAGAACAAATCTCCTTTAACAGTGACTGTCCTGAGGGTGAAGATAAAGCCTGGAGAGGGCAGCAAAGTCACCACAACCACGGGCTGTGTTGCTGTTCACTCTCCCTGATTCCCCGGAAGCATTACTCACTTCAATAGTTGACACACAGCAAACAGTTTAAGAGGACCCATGACGGAAAGCGACCTGCCATCCAGAACTCCTTCTAAGGAAGTTAACGAGACTTTTTTTTTTTTTTGAAGTTTTGACATCCGACGGAAACGAAATTCAAGATCCTGCTCTGCTGCGGACTGGCCGTGTGTCTTTGGGGCAGCCACCTAAGTCCTCTGTACCTCATCTGAAAAATGAGGATGGTCATTGTCCCTACATCACAGGGTCACTGTAAGGACCAGTGACATACCACAGGGGAGGGGCCTAACACCAAGAAAGTGCTCAATAAGAGCTAGCAAGCAGTATCATTTATTCATTAACATGGATTGACCTCTTATCAGCAAAGCCCAGTGAAGGATGAAGCAGAGAGCATAAAGCTTATCAGACGTGGGTCCTAACTTCAAATAGCTTACTGTTTATTAATAAGAGAGCTAGGAAAGTATTCACATAACTGTTAATAAAATAATAATAGGTCACACTTCCTGTGCCGGGCCCTGGAGATCTGGTGATCAGTAGGACAATGGTCTCTGTCTTCATGGAGGGCATGTGTTATTGGAGGAGACTGCAATAAAGAATTCACTATCTGATTTAAAGTTCTGGTAAGGGCTACAAAGTAGGAGTCCATGGTGTTAAGAAAGCAATAGCAGGGACTTTGAGGTGGGATGTCTTGACATGAACGTGGTGTATTAAGAAAGTAGCCCTCGGAGAGCCTGGCGAGACGGTGGAAGGCAAAAGCAGGAGAGGGGAGAGAAGGAGGCCACACAAAGGGGCAACTTCGTGCAAAGTCACCTGACCCTGCAGAGGACCAGGAGTGTAAGTGATGACTCAGAGTTGTCCCAACCTGACCCCAGCAAGCCAGACCTTCATAACCCCACACCTGTCAGCCAACGGCGAAGGGCCACCCTGGGAGACACAAACCCAGACCCTCCTGGTTCTTTGTTTGCGGGCAAGTGGCTCCAGTAGCTCAAAAGAAGTCCTTCAATGGCGACGTGCAGATGCCCGCAGTGGGGGCAAAAGCCCAGGAAGCCCGTGAGGGGCCCTCAGAGCAGTGGAAGCATCCTAGGGGATGCGGGTGGAGCTCCACAGCGTCCATCACACTGGGGACCTTGACCTCCTGGTAGGATGAGGTATCAAGAACTCAGCTTCCCTGAGGAATGACATTTTCACTGACTAGGAGTAGCTAGGCAAGGAGCAGGGGTAGTTCAGTTTGAGATGAATTAAAGGGTTATTTAGACAGTATTCTTGTGGAAGGCAGTGAATCTGGGGATCTTGTAGGATGCCACTCCCATCTGGGCTCCATCAGCAGCCGTGACACGCTCTGCCAAAGCCATTAGAGGCCGGTTCCAGGTGGCCGGCTTGATGGCCGCCACTGGTGACCTGCACCGTAACTGGAGATGCAGGGCTCTCGGCGGGAAGCACTTAACAACCTCAGAGCTAAATGACTCAACCTTTCGGGGGCCAATTCGTTGCTCATCCCAAATCCTCCCAAACACAGAACACCTGGTATACTCTGGGCATCAAGACCAAAGGCTCCCTTAATCCCAAAGCCCCCTGCCGCTGATCACATTTGCCTGGCGCAAAAGTTCTGAAGGATCTCCCCTTTCACTGCCAACCATGTCCCTAACTCCTACTAAAAAAGTGAGGTCCAAGAACTATGTTTTAAGAGAAACCAGATCTGGATCTACCTAGACCAGTGCTTCTGACCTAGGGATGGGGGGGGGGGTGTTGTCCCTAGGGAGACATTAGCAATGTCTGCAAACATTTTTACTTCTCATAACTGGAGGCGGGGGTGGGGAGTGGCATCCGTGGGTAGAGGTCAGGGATGCTACTAAACACCCTACAATGTGAAATGACCACCACACAAAAGAATTTCCTGGCCCAATGTCAATAGTGCCAAGCTGGAGAAACCATGAAATAAAGCAATGGTTAAACGTGTGGCAAAGGTTGGATCTCCAATCTACCACCTCTCTCTTTTTTGCCAAGTTCAGTGATGTGGTGTGTGTAAGACACAATTTTTTTCAGTATCATGTAGCAGAAACTATGTTCAACTATCTTAAGCATAAAGGATTTATTGTTCAAATAACGGATTAGTCCAGGCACAGCTGATCCAGGGGTCCAAATGATGTCATCGGGAATCATTCACGCTCTCCCCGCATTCTTTCTCTCCCTCTCCCACCACTTCCTCTGTTCTTTTTTCCTCCCTTTCTGCTTTATCCTCAAGCAGACTCTCACCATGTGAAGCTCTAAGGAGTACAAGCTTTCATCTTGCAAAAGTGACCTCTGGGAGCAGCAAAAGTGACCCCTTGGGAGCAGGAGAGCTTCTTTTTTCCAATACTGTAGTTATATCATGATCTAAGAATTGACTTTTCTTTTTTTTTTTTTTATGTTTTTAGAGAGGGGGGAGCATGGGGGAGAGGGGGGCTGAGAGAGAGGGAGAGAGAGAGAATCTTAAGCAGACTCCATGCTCAGCACAGAGCTCAATCTCACGACCCTGAGATCATGACCTGAGCCAAAATCAAGAGTCGGATGCTCAACCGACTGAGTCACCCAGGCGCCCCAGAATTGGTTTGACTTTCTAACCGGGGTGACTTGACCATTACTGAACCAACCACTGTAGCCAGGGGAGGTACAACTCTCATAGGTTGGGCCTGAGTCCCATGTCCATATCTGGAGGCAGAAAAAGTAAACCCACCCAGAACCATATACTAAGATTGGATCCCCAGGAAAACGGGGTGCTTCATGTGTAACCTCACTTCAATCCTGGAATGAAGGTGGTGTTTTATACCATTGCTCAGACATGGAATCCCACTGAGAAGGCAACATGGCAGAGTAGTTGGGATTACAGTGTCTGGGGCCAGATGGACTGAGTTTAGCTCCCAGCTCAAGAACAGATGCTGGGTAATTCTTATCTCTTGTGTTTTAGCTTCCTTGTCTGCAAAGGGACATGGTTTGTCGTGGGAATTCATGAGTTCATCCATAGGAAGAGTTGTAAATCATGCCTGGGACAGACAAACTAAGCGCTTGACAAATGTCATCTATCCCTTCTGGGAACTAATCCAAGCTGCTCATTTTACAGAAAGAGAAACTGAGGTCTGGAAGGAAAAAAAAAAAAAAATCTGACCTCTTCCAGATCCCAAAAAGGGTCCGTGGCAAAGGCAGGACCAAAGGACCCACTTGTCCTGACCCAGGGCTCTTTTCACGACACCCCGGGCCCTTCTGAAGATTTCAGTCCACTGTAAACTTCATCAGCCCAGCAGGTGGAAATGTTCCACCAGAACCCGGCACTCATTGATTTTATGGACTCCATCCACTACGGCCTGTCAGCCTTTGCCCAGTGGGAAGCCTTCCCAGCCCTGACGGGGACGTAGAGTCTGACCTTCCTCCACTGGGTGCTCGCCCCTGTCCCGCGGCTGCACAAGGGGGCTGGGGTGCCAGTGTTGAGGCTTGCTCGCTCGCTCGCTCGCTCTGCTCTGGCTTTCCTGGCAGCCTCCCTCTCCCTTTGTCAGGCTCCCTGGAAATCCATCAGCTGCATGATATTTATTACTTGCTCCTTCCATTTATGAGTTAGCTACGGAAAAGGAGAAGACGTGCGCTCCTGTCAGAGAGCACAAGAGGCAGCGAGAAGAAAAGGTTATGGCTGTGTTTGCTTTACCCAGTGCTGTTTCCCGCCGCCTCACCCTCGGCGCGCCCCGGCAGTCCAAGAGTGTTATCATTAACCAAAGAGCTTTTTCCAATCAACACCAAACAGCTACTACAATGACACAGGGCCTAGGCACAGAGGCAGAGATAAATGCTAATTGTAAAATTAAATTGCTATCTCCTTGCATGTCTCAGAGGACGGAACAGGATAATGGAAGTCAGTGATGGGGAGCGCAACCCGGGGAGAGGCGCCGCCCCCCAGCGGTGACCCAGACGCTCACTGAGCACCTGTGTCCTGCCGGACATGACGCGTCACTCCCTTCATGCCCTCGACGACCCGCTACAGACACACGTGTCTCCTGGATCTTGCATCCCAGATGAGGAAACTGAGCTTGAGAGAGATCAGGTAACTGGGACAAAGTCACACCGGGTATAACTGGAGAGGCCTGGATCTGAATCCAGGCTGTCCGGCTCCGAATCTCAGAAATTTAGGCATCCTGCTAAATTACCTCTTGAACCCGTGCATAGGGACACGGTGTTTCTCAGACTTGAAGGCACCTTTCAAGTTCATCAGTAACTCATCTAACAAATATTTCCCAGCTACCAGTTGTTAGCCCCTGTGAGGTGGGTACAACAAACCACCTAGAACCTTCCATGGCTTCCCTGCAAGAACAGGCTGATGCATGTCCTGGCGGAGGGAAAGCAGGCCTCTTCTGAAGGAAAGATGGCTTGGGGACATCTGTTAGGGGGTCCAGCGTTTTCTTCCTGGTTACTAAGACCAAAGCGAGCAGAGAGCTCGTGGGGCTCGGTGCCTCAGCTATCAGGAGACCTCGGTTTAAAACGCAGGCTCGTCTCTCCTGTACTAGGTCCCACCTGTAGAAGGTGACACGGTCTCTATCAGCACTTTTCCTCTTAGTGCAAAATGGAGAAAAGAACCCTAGGTACTGCTTGGGGTTCTTGGAGGAATTAAACAAAGAGGGGCGCCTGGGCGGCTCAGTTGTTAAGTGTCTGCCTTCGGCTCAGGTCATGGTCCCAGGGTCCTGGGATCAAGCCCCGCCTCGGGCTCTCTGCTCCGCGGGAAGCCTGCTTCTCCCTCTCCCACTCCCCCTGCTTGTGTTCCTTCTCTCGCTGTGTCTCTCTCTGTCAAATAAATAAATAAAATCTTTAAAAAAAAAAAAAAAGAATTAAAGGTCTTTATCAATTCAGCTGAAGTTCCGAGTTTGCCTGCAGGAATTAGGCTGTAGACTACTCCCCTGCTGCTCTTCACTGTCAGACGTAGTTTCTTCCATCACCCTCGTGCTCCTGGCCTCAAGAATCCCTGGGGCCACCCACTGAAATCTTCTTATTGCATCCTGTGCCCTCTGGTGGAACAGAAAACCATCTGCACCAGCGGCCCCAAAGGGGTGGCTATGGGAAAGCAGCCTGGAACTCTGCAGGGCGCTGGCGCAGGGCCAGCATCGTGGTGGCATTTTCTTCACGAAATCCAAACTGATTTCCTTACTAGGAGTCTGAATACGCAAGTGGGCAACAGGGGCACGGCGACAGATCTTTCTCCATAACAAACACTCCTCACACTGATGGGCTGAGATCACCTGTGGTCGAGTCACTTCTGTCCCAAATCTCCATTAACCATGGCAGTTAGGGCAAAGCCCGCCCGTGACAATAATAAGCGACATGCTTCGCACCTCACCGATGCCAACATCGAGTTACGCACTCCCTACACGTGAGTCCGTGCCCCCTCACCACCTCTTCATGAAGTACAAATGGTAGCTATTCCCGCCTTACGTGTGGGGGCCACTGCAGCTCAGAAGAGGCCATGAGATTATTATATGACTGCTGTATTAGGCAGTCTCTTTGAGTTGGAAAGGGCAGAGCCTAACCCAATCTGGGTTCAGAGAAAAAAAAAAATCCCATAAATATGTTGGCACAAACAACTGGAAAATTCAGGGGTAGAGGCTAATCCAGGCAGGGAAGGACCCAGGCTCTCCACGGCTCCCGTGACCCTGCTTTCCATGCGTCGGCTTTATCCTCAGGCATGCTTCTCCTTCCCAGTGACGAAATGGCCACCACAAGTCTGGGCATGCACGCCAGCAGAGGGCCAGAGAAACGGAGTGTCCGGCGCTCTGTGGAGTTGCTCCACGGTCCATCCGGGGGGTCCCAGGCCAACCCCCCCACCAATCACTTCCTGGAGGAGGAGGGGCAGTCATGTGCCTGGACAGACCTCGGTCGTCTGAGCATCCCTGGAATCTGAGATCGCGAAAGCCACACCCCAAGGGCCTAGACAGAGGGTGCGAGGCGCAATCTCCCGAGTGCAAACCAAGGGACCGCGAGCACCAAGAGCAGGAGCGTGAGAAGCCGCAGGAGCCCGCGCTCTGGTTCTCCCTTCCTCGCCCTCCTGATCAAAAGGCACACCAGGTCTGATGCTCCTGCCTCCGGCCCATTTTTCCCGACCTCGTTCTGTGACCGAGAAGCAGCACACAATAGAGTGCAGGAGTTGTGTAACTCTGAGGATGGTCGAAGAGCGGGGAGGAGGAAGCGAGAGAGAGAGAAATGACTTAATTCTTTCCCCAAAGTTCTGCAGCAGCCTAGAGGTCTCTGGTTTATGGATACACATTAAAGAATCTTTTCATGAGAGCTGTTTTATGTGAGAAAGCCGTTTAAGCAAGAAGGCACTTGGCTGCTCCTTCTACATGAAAATTTTCAATTAGTCTAAAGAAGTTAATTACACCATCCTTTAGTAACTGCCCTGTGATTCTGCAAATCCTCTCTTAATTGATTCAACCGTCTGCCCCCAAACCAAGAATCAGCAAACAGGTAGAAAAAGCCCAAGAAAGCAGTGGTAGTGGGGGGGGGGGGGGGGGAGGCAAAGATAAAGACGTGCTATGTTGTCTGCTGGGTAGGTGAGGCGCAGAAGACAAGTCTGGGAGAGTTACGGCAAACTGCAATGGGTGAGAGATGTGGGAAACTCATTCTACAGATCAAAGGAGCTCCCGCAAGCCGTGTGCAACACACACAATGCTGGCAGGATGCATCCCGCTGCTGCACATCTCCAAGAGGAAGCAGTTCCATGGGGCTTGATCCAGACCATTAAAAAAGAGCGACTGGAGCCACAGTCAGTGGCCCGTGGCAGTTTGGGAAACTGCTACAAACAGCAGCTTTCTGTGGGCTAGAGAAGATCATTAAAGCGGCAGTCAGAAACCAGGAAATCCAGTGTCGCCTTTGCAAAAACGGACTGCTTCTGTCCTGCTGAGGTGCACAGCACAGGGCCCGGTAATGCAGGCATGAGAGCGGCCTGGGTTCAGATCCGAGCTCTGCTACTGGCTGGCTGCACTGCCCTGGGTAAAGCCTCCCGGGCTCTCAGTCTCCCTATCTGTTAAATGGAGGAAATACACACATCTGTATCATAGGAGTCTTACGACGGTTAAATGAGAGAGTGCATATAAACTGCTCAGGTCCTGGAACGTGGTAAGAAGTCAATAAATCCTTACTGTTATGTTAGCCAGCCATTACCCTAACAATGTCACATGACAACCCACTCCCAAACTCAGGGGCCTCCAACAAGAAGCATTTATTCCTTGCACACGTATCTGCAGGTTAGCTGGAATTCAGCCGGGCTTGGTTTCAGCATGCAAGTGGGGCCCAGGCCTGCTCCACGTGCCTCTCATCCTCCTTGGGTGAGTAGCTACAGAGGCATGTTCTGCTCGTGGAGAAGAAATACAACAGCTGACGAGGGCAACTCTGACCCCAGAAGCACATTTCAAGATTCTGTTCACATCTGCTAACTCTCCGTTCACAAAAGCAAGTCACACAGCCAAAACCAAAGTCAAGGGCAGGGAAATGCACTCCACCCGTGAAGGCGGGAGAGAAGGAATTATATTTGGCAAATAACTGTCTGATTTAGCACAACCATCTTAGTTATATGTGACAAGGACACAAATTACTGCAAAGCAAGTTCTGCGGATTATCAAATGAGTGTTTATTATAGACTGAATTCTAGTCCCCAAAATTCATATTTCAAAGCCCATTATAATCCCCAATGAGACTGTATTTGGAGACAGACCTTTAAAGAGATAGTTAGGGTTAAATCATAAGGCTTAAAGTCATAAGGATAGGGCCCTAATCCAATAGAATTGTTGTCCCTACAGGAGAGGAAGAGATGCGAGCACACAGTGAGAAGGTGGCGGTCTACAAGCTAGGGAAAGAGGCCTCAGGAGAAACCAAACCCACTGACACCTTGATCTTGGAATTCCAGGCACCAGAACTATGAGAAATAAATTTCAATTGTATTACCCAAAGAAAACAAAACATTAATCCAAAAAGATGTATGCGGCATTATTTACAATAGCCAAGATATGGAAGCAACCTCAGTGCCCACTGATGGATGGATGAAGAGGAGGGTGTGTGTGTGCACGTGTGCGTACACACGATGAACTATTGCTCAGCAATAAGAGAGAATGAGACCTTGCCATTTGTGACAACACAGACGGACCTAGAGAGTATTCTGCTAAGTAAAATAAGTCAGACGGAAAGATAAATACCACGTGATTTCACTTATATATGAACAAACAAAAAACAAAAACAAACCCATAAATATCAAGAACAAACTGGCAGTTGCCAGAGTGGGGGGAATGGGGGAAAGAGGGCAAAGGAGGGTGGGAAGTACAGGCTTCCAGTTAGAGAATGAATAAGTCAAGGGGACGAAAGGTACAGCGTAGGGAATACAGTCAATTGCATCCTAATGGCGGCGTGCGGCGACAGACGACAGCTACGCTTGTGGTGGGCACAGCGTCACAGACAGGGTTGTCGAATCATTATGCTGTGCACTCGAAGCTAATGCAACATTGTGTGTCAACTCTACGTCACTCAAATAAATCAGAAGATCTCCCATCATGTAATCCACACAGCCTCTGGTATTCTGTTGCAAGAGCTGCAGCAGATTAATACGGTGACAGAGTAAGTCCTAAAGGAGGGAGAGATTGCTCAGAGAGAGGAGGGAGCAGATTCCATGGAGAAGACATTGTCTGGGGAAAAGTTAGGCAGGTGGTGGTCCAGTGGGCACCGGTGGCAGTGAGTCGGGAGGCCGGCATCCTAGGTGCAAGAGACGGCCTTGGCATGTTCTGAAGAGGGGCAGGAAGACCAGAGCTAACACCACTGACGACTTGGCTGCAGACACTGCGTTAGACTCTTCACATACCTGCTCTTATTTAATCCTCAAAACAACCCTAAGACGTGGGTGCTGCCAGCATCCTACAGTCGAAGGAGGAAGAAACAGGTTTGGTAACGTAAAGATTAACATCCAAGGAGATCATACAACAGAACTGAAATATGTCCGCAATTTCTACTCACTGGTTGCCATTAGTGAGGACTAGAAAACAAACCCTATGGCCTAAAGATGAGAAAACAAAGAGCTCCTAAGAAATATCAGACAGTGAGATTAAGAATTCCTCAAATCAGTTGATCTCAGGAAACAAACTGAGGGCTGCTGGAGTGGTGGGTGGTGGCAGGGATGGGGTGGCCGGGTGATGGGTATTAAAGAGGGCACGTTCTGCATGGAGCACTGGGTGTTATACACAAACAATGAATCATGGCACACTACATCTAAAACTAATGATGTAATGTACGGTGATTAACATAACAAAATAAAATTTAAAAATATATATATATATCAGACAGCGAAAGAAGAAAGCAAATCCCCGCCCCCCAGGCACGAAGAACTCAGAATAGGAAAGGGGGAGAAAGGTGAGAGAGGCAGGTTCTCCCTCCCCTGTCCATGCAACGTAACAATGGCAGCTAAGAGTTCTCAGGAACACAGCACTGTAGTCAGCCTGTGAACTCCGCCCTGGGCAGCCCTCAGGTAACCCAGCACGGAGAGAAGGAAGCTGCTCGTTGCAGTGTGACTGAGCAGGTGGTAAGAGAATCAGACAAACTGGGGAATTCACGGGTCTGGCTCTGTGTGGACTCGTGGTCCAATGGTGTGTGCACAAAACTGGACCTAAGACTTCAGATTTCTCAGCCTTAAGGGTTGCCTCCTCCCAGAAGCCTTCCTAAACCAGCTCAGCGCTTAGAACCAAGCCTTCCTGATGTTCTCAACACTGAAATGGTAAACCTACACCTCTGTACATTTCTTATGTCCCGTACCCCGGTGCCGCCACAAGCTCCCTGGGAAGGAAGGGGGATCCACTTCACATCACACAGCCAGGGCCCCTTACTGAAACCACTTCTCCCTACCCTAATAAATGCTCATCAACACATCTTGTTGGCAACTGCCCACCCATCCCCTCGCCCCAATTTTCTCCATTCTAGAGCCAACAAGCCCAGCTGAGGTGGGCTCTGGACAAACCAGTTCCTTCCAGGCTCAGAGACGCTTCCGGAATAATGAATCGTGATGTAGTGTGGCTGAAATGGGGTTGTGGTTTCAGATGGCACTCTCTGATTATGTTAAGAGCTCGCCATAACGTGATGAGTGGGATCCCAAAATCTAACCACATCAAATGTGGACTGGAGTTGTTACAAAGTGAATACAGCGACCCAGGAGGGCCTCCCACCAGCCTGCCGGCCGCCTCGGGGCGCCACCTGGTGGCAGGAGCCTGCTCTGACGGAACTCACTCCAGGGATGCTTCTAGGCTTTGGAGCCCACTTGTTCTGCCGGGAATTAGGAATCTCACTGTTGGCTGGCATGTACTTCAGCAGCCTGGTCCAGGAGAACAGAGCCAGGAAAATTCTGGCGACACCTAGCCCCTCACTCTGCTGCCCTGCTTCCCGGCATGGAGTAGTTCGAGATGGGAGTCCCACTGCCTTTTCCAGACTTGCCCATCCCATCCACATGTTCCTCCTCCTCTAAAAATATTAGACTCTTCAGCTCTACCCCACTTGGCAATGAAGTAAAAGAGAGTCAGTCAGCAGTTGGGTTATGTCAGCATTCATATTTCAGGAGACATCTTCGCAAAGTCTTGTACTACATTATTTGAAATTTTGTAATAGTCATGGGTCTTTCTGTAAGCAGGATAAAACAGCAATTATCATTTTAAAAATTAAAAAGGAAATAAAGTACACTGTGTTTCTTTTCTATTTTTACAATAATGTGTACATGGTGGGGGGGACTCTTTAAAATATGTGTCTTCCTGGGGCGCCTGGGTGGCTCAGATGGTTAAGCGTCTGCCTTCAGCTCAGGTCGATCTCCAGGTCCTGGGATGGAGCCCCACGTGGGGCTCCCGGCTCAGTGGGGAGCCTGCTTCTCCCTCTGCCTCGCCCCCTGCTCCTGCTCTCCCTCTCCCTCTCTCTCTCAAATGAATAAATAAAATCTTGTTTAAAAATAATAAAATATATCTCTTCCATCAGAGTAAAATTCACTTACAGATTATCCTGAATGGCAGTGATGAGCTAATAAGTGTTCTAATAAATGTTCATTCCTTGTTTCCAACTGTTTTCTTTTACAAATATTGTGTTCCCTTGATTTCTCAGGTGAAGAGAATTTAACCTCCAACATGCCCAAATTAAATAATGGACCTTAGGGGGCGCCTGGGTGGCTCAGTCGTTAAGCGTCTGCCTTCCGCTCAGGTCACGATCCCAGCGTCCTGGGATCGAGCCCCGCATCGGGCTCCCTGCTCAGTGGGAAGCCTGCTTCTCCCTCTCCCACTCCCCCTGCTTGTGTTCCCTCTCTAGCTGTCTCTCTGTGTCAAATAAATAAAATCTGAAAGAAGGAAAGGAAAGGGAAAGGGAAAGGAAAGGAAAGGAAGAAAGAAAGAACCTTAATAAACAGACCTCACAATTTACTCCCACCAGAATGGCGAAGATGAGAAAGACGGGAAATACCAAGTTCTAGTGAGGATTTGAAGCACCAGGAATTCCCAAACATGGACGGTGTGGCAGCAGCTTCAAACTACTTTGGAAAGCGGTCTTGGGCAGTATCTATCACAGCCGAGCAAATACTGCCATCGATCCCAGGAATTCCACATACATTCCCAAAAGACGTGCACTACAATGTTCACTGCTATCCGTGATACTGTTATTGTAATGTACATTATTGTTCATGACTCAGTACTGTTCATAATAGCCAAAACCTGAAAACTTCCCAAATGCTCATTGGTGATAGAATAAATCACTGCATACTCACACAATGGAATATTATACTGTGGTGGAAAGATAGAACAACTATACTCAACAATATGGATCAATCTCACAAACATAAAATTGAGAGAAAGAAGCCAGACTCAAAAGAGTGCACAGTGTTCGAGTCCGTTAATAAAATGTACAAAGACAGGCTCAACTAATTTTGAAGAGAGAAGTCAGGATAGTGGTTACTCTTGGTGGGACCAAGGGAGGGGTGACCAGAAAGAGGCAGGCAGGGAGCTGGAGGGTAGGGGAGCTGGTCATGTTCCATTTCCTGATATTGGTGCTCCTTATGTGGTTGTGTTCAGCAGGTGAAAATCTAAGCTGTACACATATGATTTGGACACTTTTATATGCATCGTGTTGTCAAAAAAGTTTTTAAAAAGAGCTCACAATTCCTGTGAAGGATTAGTTCTCGATCAGTATAATTCACTTAGTGACCTTTTCTCCAATTAATATTAAAAGAGCAAAAAGCAAAGCCCCTGCAGGTTGAAATGACCGGCTTACAGATGAAAAGAAAAAACTCAGATGGCATGCCATGCCCACAATCTTAGCAAAAACCAAATGTATATTTTGTCATCGGGTTTCTTATCAAGAGGAAATACTTCATCTTCCAAAAGGCAAGAGTCTTAATCTCTGTGCAGATCTATTTGAAGGTCTTTAAACATGGCTGGTTTTCATTCCTCTGTCTGCCCTCAGTTTAAATGAAAGACAATTTCTGGAGTCTTAAAAGGGCCAAGAGAGGGGCATACTGACATTTAACCTGACTTTGATCTAAATTTAATCCAGAAATAATATTTATGAACAGGATATTGAACTGCCTATAGAATGCTCTTGAGCATCTAATAATGCCCAAGCAAGTAGAAAGAAGGCCAGGTGGCCACTGATACATTTTAACCACAGACTTTCTTCCCAGGCACCCAGGATGATTCTCTAGTTTCTAAACAGGCAAACGGTGACCCCTAGTGGAAGCAATGGAGAACACGCTCTCTTTGGTAACTGCTACTCATAAAAATTCTGTATGTGGGTTTACTTTAAATGACCTAGGCGAAGTTTTTTAAAAAACAGGTGAGTCACCCATTTAAATGAGTAAAGAACACAAGGAAGCAAACAAAAGAATAAAAGTTTCAAATGGTAAATAAATATATATCAAAATAGGTTCAATAATGCTAGTAATTAGAGAAAAGGAAATTAAAATAGCAAATACCATTTTCACCTACTCGGTTAGAAAAATTACTGAAGTCTGATCGTCTCATGAACTGACAAAAGTAAGGGGAGATGTGGTAATTCCAGTACCTTCCTGGTGCAGGAGGGACAAGTACATTGGTTCTGTATTTTGGAGAGCAATTTGACGTTATTTTTCAAAATACTGAATGCATACAATACAGTAATTCTGATTTCCAGAATTAATCCTAGACAATAATTTTCAGTTTTGTGCAAGATAGTGCAATCTAGGACATACTGTTGTCCCAGAAGGCAAGGAAACATTCGATAAGTAATGCGTTCATGTCCAAAGGATATATGAGCCGACCAGAAGGGGTGCCCGATGGCCAATATTGAGATGAGTAGAACATCAGAAATAGTAATGGCTGTAATTGAAACAGAGAAAATATACAGAGATCCATAAATCCATGTTGATACACAAGAAGGTGCCAAAAAAACAAAACAAACTTATCTGCCGTCTCTGGAGATAATTATTATACCGTCTCCTTATTCTTTTTTTTTTTTTTAAGATTTTATTTATTTGACAGAGAGAGAGACAGCGAGAGAGGGAACACAAGCAAGGGGAGTGGGAGAGGGAGAAGCAGGCTTCCCGCTGAGCAGGGAGCCCGATGTGGGACTCGATCCCAGGACCCTGGGATCATGATCTGAGCCAAAAGCAGACGCTTAAGGACTGAGCCACCCAGGCGCCGTACCGTCTCCTTATTCTAACAATTGATAATTAATGGGAAAGAATTGCTTAATGCTACATTTAGTAGCATTAGGATAGAGCAATTCTTTATTGCTAGCGGGGACTATAATTTGGGGTCACCCTATAATTCCGGTGAATGAAAGAAATTTCTTCTTTACAGAAAAATGTCAGCTAATCAATGCAGAAGATGTGGTAGAATTTGCAAATCAACATCCTATAACTCCATATGAAATAGGTGATTGAGACAAGGCCCAGCACAGAGGGCAGACGGGGAACTGGAATTTGCCTGATGCCAACATACACTTCCGCAGATTAGTTTCTATTTGCAAGGGGAAATACGTAACTTTACATGCAGAGATGTGGCCACCCCAATCTTAAGCCAGTCATATCATATTAGCATCTCCCATGGTGGCACAGCCAGATGTTATGTTTTCCATTGTGAAATATGTGTATATTTTATCATCGTTTCTTATCAAGAGGAAACAGTGCATCTTCCAAAAGGCAAGAGTCTTAATCTCTGTGCAGATCTATTTGAAGGTCTTTAAACATGGCTGGTTTTCATTCCTCTGTCCGCCCTAAATGAAAGACACAATTTCTGGAGTCTTAAAAGGGCCAAGAGAGGGGAATACTGACATTTGACCTGATTTTGATCTAAGTTTAATCCAGAAATAATATTTACGCACAGGAGATTGAACTTCCTATAGAATGCTCTTGAGCATCTAACGCCCAAGCAAGGTGGAATATACATTGGCTACACCTACCATACATTCTTGCCAAAAAGTTTATCCTGAATCTATTCAAGCCCTTAGGTATAACTTCCAGTTTACAGAAAATTCAGGTGACAGAGGAACCAGTTAGGCACCATCATAAAGAAGTAATCCCCAAACCCAAAAGATAAGATATTCTATAGGCCATGGGCCTTAGGTCTTCAAGACAATACCACTGGGAAAAAAAAAAAAAACAGTGGGTGGGGGATGTTACTACCCTAGATTAAAAGGGACTCTAACAGTCAAATGTAATGTACAATGAGGAGTCCTTGATTGGGCTTTGATTTCGAAAACATTTGGGAGACTATTAGGAAAAATTTAACGTGAATAGGATATTAGAGGATATTCGGGAGCTACTGTTAAGGTTATAAGGTATGATGTGGAATGTTGACCATGTACCCAGACATCTTCAGTTTTCAGGGATGCATACTGAGACATTTAGGGGTAAAATGCTATGATGCTAATCCACTTTAATTTTGGCAAATAAGAGATTAAACCAATATGTCAAAATAGTAACAACTATTAAACACAGGAGATGTGAATATAGATGTTCATTGTACTATTCTCTCTCTACTTTTCTGGGCTTGAAATTAATTCAAATGAAAACTAATAGAAAAAGCAAGATGACTTGTACAAGAATATTCAATGTAACACTGCTGATCAGAGCAAACATCTGGAATCAATCTAAATAAATGTCCTTCAACACCAGAATGGATAAATAACTGACCTTCATAAATAGACTTCACACTATACTCCCAGCAGACTAGCTAAGATGAAAAAGACAGAATATTTGGTACTATGAAGTACTAGTAAGCAGTAAAATGGCAAGTATTTCTTTACTCTTATATATATACTTATTTCTCAAGTTTGTTCATATTTTATTTTACTCCCCATCATATCCTTAGATTTTGGCACCTAATAGGTGCACATATTTACTCTGCCTTTAGCAGATAAGGTATCCAGGATAAGGATAGTGGTTCAAAACTTGTATTTGATGAACTGGTAACATTTCAAAATTTCACCCCCCCCAAAACAAAATAACACAAGCACAGTTGGAAATGGCATAAATTTCTTATTTTACTACATAAAAAATAGAACATTATTTACTAGCACCATCTTTTCACACAAGAAAAGACATTTTATCACCAAAAGGCACAGGTGGATGGCCACAATCCCAGATAAAGAGCAGTCCCTTACACGGAATAAATTTAGATTTATGAAGAGTCTATCATCTGAATAACCAGTAAAAACTCGGCATCGGAGGGAACAATGAAACACTGGTGGTGGGGGCTTTGATCGCGTCACCTTGCTTCGGACATGGGGTGGTAGAACGCGGCGCACAAACGGGCAGAATTCAGACTTCAGTTCGTCTAACGTGATTGGGTAGGAAATAAACACCACTGCTCAAAACGATGTTAACAGAAAATCATTATATTTGACAATCAAAACTCCGAGTGAACTGTAATGCACTAGACAAGCTGCATCCAAAATCCCATCACCCAGAGCCTAAGAAACAGCTGAAGTCTCTTCAGAGCCCCCGGGCTTCTCAGCGGTGGGGCGGGGGGTGGAGGGGGTGCTGTGTGGTGAACAGGACCTCAGGCTGTGGACCGATCACACTGGGTCTGCACTGAGCTCGACCAGCCACTGACTTGCAGCCCGTAACTCCAGGATCACAATCTACCATAAGTAAAACATGAGCGTCTGGTGAGAGTCATGGGGATCAAAAGCAGTAATGCAGGGAGGATAAACGGCGGCGGGAGGGGGCCTGGCTGGGGATCCTACACCGCCGGTGAGTGACAGCCTCGCGCGCTACGGACGGGGCACAGACTCGCAGACCTGTAGCGGCGGGGAAAGGACTTCAGGGCAGCCCCCGGGGTGGAAAACCAGAGCGGCGGGGTCACGTGCACGCGAACTGCAGTCCCCAGGACAGAAACCCGGAGCGCCGGGGTCGCGCAAGCGCGAACTGGGAGCAGCTGGCGGTTTTAGAAGCACAAAGGGCAGAGACGCGCCCCGACCTGGAGGCAGGACTGGGGGCGCTGCGGAGGGGCGCACAACCCAGGCCGCTGCAGTTTATAGCAGCACAGACAGAAACGGAGACAGTGTGGCCTGGAGGGCTCACTGAAGAACAGACTGCGGTCTCTGTGCTCTGAGGCAGAGGGTTGGAAACGGTCTCTTCTGCTCTGATTCGCGGAAGAGACGCGGAAGAGACACGGAAAGCTGCCAGGGAAAGGCGCCAGAGAACAAAAGCCCCAAAGACTGATCCCCACTGAGCCCATCCCCCGCCACAGGGGCGCAGGGCAACTCCGCCCAAACAGGGTTGCCTGAGTAACAGCGCGGCAGGCCCCTCCCGCAGAAGACAGGCTGGGAAAACAAGAGGCCAGCAACCCTAAGGTCCCAAGAAAACAGGTGCATCTTGCTTGGGTTCTGGTCAATAATTTGGACTCTATACATCCCCTCAAACACCCATCAACAGAATGACTAGGAGGAGGAGCCCCCAGAACAGAAAAGACTCAGAGATTATGACTTATGCTGCAGATTTACAAATGGATGCAGATATAACCAAGATGTCAGAGATGGAATTCAGGCTAGCAATTGTGAAGACAATGGCTAGAATTGAGAAATCCATTAATGGCAACACAGAGTCTCTAAGGGCAGAAATAAAAGGTGAATTGGCAGAACTTAAAAATGCTATCAATGAGATCCAATCCAATCTAGATAATTTAACAGCTAGGGTAACTGAGACAGAAGAGAGAATAAGCGACCTGGAAGACAATATAATAGATAAAAAGGGAAAAGAGGAGGCCAGGGAAAAACAACTCAGAATCTATGAAAATAGAATCAGAGAAATAAGTGACACCATGAGGCGTTCCAATGTCAGAATAATTGGAATCCCGGAGGGAGTGGAGAGAGAGAGAGGGCTAGAAGATGTAGCTGAGAACTTCCCTAATCTGGGGAATGAAACAAACATTCGAGTCCTAGAGGCAGAGAGGACCCCTCCTAAGATCAAGGAAAACAGGCCAACACCCTGGCATGTAATAGTAAAACTTGCAAATCTTAGAACCAAGGAAACCATCTTAAGGGCAGTTAGGGCGAAGAGATTCCTTACGTACAGAGGGAGGAACATCAGAATAACGTCAGACCTATCCACAGAGACCTGGCAACCAGAAAGGCCTGGCAAGACATATTCAGGGTACTAAATGAGAAGAACATGCAGCCAAGAATACTTTATCCGGCAAAGCTTTCATTTAGAATGGATGGAGAGATGCAGAGCTTCCACGACCGGCAGAAGCTGAAAGAATATGTGACCACCAAGCCGGCCTTGCAAGAAACATTAAGGGGGGTTCTATAAAAGGAGAAAGACCCCAAGAGTGATATACAACAGAAATTTACAGGGACAATCTATAAAAACAACGTCTTCACAGGCAACATGATGACAATTAATTCATATCTTTCAATAATCACTCTCAACATGAATGGCCTAAACGCTCCCATAAAACGGCACAGGGTTGCAGATTGGATAAAAAGACAGGACCCATCCATATGCTGTCTACAAGAGACTCATTTTGAACCTAAAGATACATCCAGACTGAAAGTGAAGGGATGGAGATCCATCTTCCATGCCAGCGGACCTCAAAAGAAAGCTGGGGTAGCAATTCTTATATCAGACAAATTAGATTTTAAACTAAAGTCTGTAATAAGAGACACAGAAGGACACAATATGCAGGGAATAATCTCAATCTTTTGGTATTGGTTGAGACCTGATTTGTGACCCAGTATATGGTCTATTCTGGAGAAAGTTCCATGGGTGCTCGAGAAGAATGAGTATTCTGTTGTTTTAGGGTGGAATGTTCTGTAAATATCTATGAGGTCCATCTGGTCCAATGTATCATTCAAAGCTCTTGTTTCCTTGTTGATTTTCTGCTTAGATGATCTGTCCATTGCTGAGAGTGGAGTATTGAGGTCTCCTACAGTTAACGTATTGTTATCAATATGACTCTTTATTTTGGTTAACATTTGGCTTATGTAGATGGCTGCTCCCATGTTGGGGGCATAGATATTTACAATTGTTAGATCTCCTTGTTGGATAGACCCTTTAAGAATGATATACTCAGACCACAATGCTCTAAAACTGGGACTCAATCACAAGAAAAAACTTGGCAGAAATTCAAACACTTGGAAGCTAAAGAGCACTCTGCTCAAGAATGTTTGGGTCAACCAAGAAATCAAAGAAGAACTTAAACAATTCATGGAAATCAATGAAAACGAAAACACATCGGTCCAAAACCTATGGGATACTGCAAAGGCGGTCCTAAGGGGGAAATACATAGCCATCCAAGCCTCACTCAAAAAAATAGAAAAATCCCGAATTCACCAGCTAACTCTACACCTTAAAGAACTAGAGAAAAAGCAACAAACGATGCCTAAGCCACGCATTAGAAGAGAAATAATTAAAATTAGAGCAGAAATCAATGAATTAGAAACCAGAAACACAGTAGATCAGATCAATGAAACTAAAAGTTGGTTCTTTGAAAGAATTAATAAGATTGATAAACCACTGGCCAGACTTATCCAAAAGAAGAGAGAAAGGACCCAAATTAATAAAATTATGAATGAAAGGGGAGAGATCACCACTAACACCAAGGAAATAGAAACAATTATTAGAAATTATTATCAACAACTATATGCCAATAAACTGAGCAATCTGGATGAAATGGAGGCCTTCCTGGAAACCTATAAGCTGCCAAGACTGAAACAGGAAGAAATTGACAACCTGAATAAGCCAATAACCAGTAACGAGATTGAAGCAGTGATCAAAAACCTCCCAAAAAACAAGAGTCCAGGGCCTGATGGATTCCCTGGGGAATTCTACAAAACATTCAAAGAAGAAATAATACCTATTCTACTGAAGCTGTTTCAAAAAATAGAAACAGAAGGAAAACTTCCAAACTCATTCTATGAGGCCAGCATTACCTTAATCCCCAAACCAGGCAAAGGCCCCATCAAAAGGGAGAATTTCAGACCGATATCCCTGATGAATATGGATTCCAAAATCCTCAACAAAATCCTAGCTAATAGGATCCAACAATACATTAAAAGGATCATCCACCACGACCAAGCGGGATTTCTCCCCGGGATGCAAGGGTGGTTCAACATTCGCAAATCAATCAATGTGATAGAACACATTAATAAGAGGAGGGAGAAGAACCATATGGTCCTCTCAATTGATGCAGAAAAAGCATTTGACAAAATACAACATCCTTTCCTGATTAAAACTCTTCAGAGTATAGGGAAAGAGGGAACATTCGTCAAGCTCATAAAATCCATCTATGAAAAACTCACATCTATGAAAAATCCTCAACGGGGAAAAGCTGAGAGCCTTTCCCTTAAGATCAGGAACACGTCAAGGGTTCCCACTCTCACCACTGTTGTTCAACATAGTACTAGAAATCCTAGCAACAGCGATCAGACAACAAAAAGAAATAAAAGGTATTCAAATTGGCAAAGAAGAAGTCAAACTCTCTCTTTTCGCAGACATGATACTTTATGTGGAAAACGCAAAAGACTCCACCCCCAAATTACTAGAACTCATCCAACAATTCAGTAATGTGGCAGGACACAAAATCAATGCACAGAAATCAGTTGCTTTCTTATACACTAACAACGCAACTGTAGAAAGAGAAATTAGAGAAACGATTCCATTTACAATAGCACCAAAAAAACGTAAGATACCTCGGAATAAACCTAACCAAAGAGGTAAAGGATCTATACTCTAGGAACTACAAAACACTCATGAAAGAAATTGAAGAAGACACAAAAAGATGGAAAAATATTCCATGCTCATGGATCGGAAGAATAAACATTGTTAAAATGTCTATGCTACCCAGAGCAATCTATACGTTCAATGCCATCCCGATCAAAATTCCAATGACATTTTTCAAAGTGCTGGAACAAACAATCCTAAAATTTGTATGGAATCAGAAAAGACCCCGAATCGCCAAGGAGACGTTGAAAAAGAAAAACAAAGCTGGGGGCATCACGTTGCCCGATTTCAAGCTATATTACAAAGCAGTGATCACCAAGACAGCATGGTACTGGCACAAAAACAGACATACAGACCAATGGAACAGAATAGAGAACCCTGATATGGACCCTCAACTCTATGGTCAAATAACCTTTGACAAAGCAGGAAAAAACATGCAATGGAAAAAAGACAGTCTCTTCAATAAATGGTGCTGGGAAAATTGGACAGCCACATGCAGAAGAATGAAACTCGACCATTCTCTAACACCATTCACAAAGATAAACTCAAAGTGGATGAAAGACCTCAATGTGAGACAGGAATCCATCAAAATCCTAGAGGAGAACATAGGCAGTAACCTCTTTGACATCGCCCACAGCAACTTCTTTCAAGATACATCTCCAAAAGCTAGGGAAACAAAAGCAAAAATGAACTTTTGGGACTTCATCAAGATAAAAAGTTTCTGCACAGCAAAGGAAACAGTCAACAAAACAAAGAGGCAACCCACAGAATGGGAGAAGATATTTGCAAATGACACTACCGATAAAGGGCTGGTATCCAAGATCTATAAAGAACTTCTCAAACTCAACACCCAAAAAACAAATAATCAAGTCAAAAAGTGGGCAGAAGATATGAAAAGACACTTCTCTGAAGAAGACATACAAATGGCTAACAGACACACGAAAAAATGTTCATCATCATTAGCCATCAGGGAAATCCAAATCAAAACCACACTGAGATACCACCTTACACCAGTTAGAATGGCCAAAATGGACAGGGAAAGAAACAACAAATGTTGGAGAGGTTGTGGAGAAAGGGGAACCCTCTTACACTGTTGGTGGGAATGCAAGTTGGTACAGCCACTCTGGAAAACAGTGTGGAGGTTGCTCAAAAATTTAAAAATAGAGCTACCCTATGACCCAGCAATTGCACTCCTGGGTATTTACCCCAAAGACACAGATGTCGTGAAAAGAAGGGGCATATGCACCCCAATGTTCATAGCAGCAATGTCTGCAATAGCCAAACTGTGGAAAGAGCCAAGATGCCCTTCAACAGATGAATGGATAAAGAAGATGTGGTCCATATATACAATGGAATATTACTCAGCCATCAGAAAAGATGAATACCCAACTTTTACATCAACATGGATGGGACTGGAGGAGATTATGCTAAGTGAAGTAAGTCAAGCAGAGAAAGTCAATTGTCATATGGTTTCACTTATTTGTGGAACATAAGGAATAACATGGAGGACATTAGGAGAAGGAAGGGAAAAATGGGGGGGGGGGAATTGGAGGGAGAGATGAACCATGAGAGACTATGGACTCTGAGAAACAAACAGGGTTTTAGAGGGGAGGGGGGAGGGAGGACTGGTTAGCCTGGTGACGGGTATTAAGGAGGGCACGTACTGCATGGAGCACTGGGTGTTATACGAAAACAATGGATCGTGGATCACCACATCAAAAACTAATGATGTATTGTATGGTGACTAACATAACATAATAAAATTTAAAAGAATAAAATAAAATAAAATAAAAAGCAGTAATGCAGATCAACAACTCAGCACAGTACCTAGCTCCTGGGGTGAGAAATAAAGGATAACTGTTGTTACTACACTTTTATTCCTGAAACCAAATTTCCACAACTTACATAGTTCTTCTGCAAGTGAGCAGATGGAGACCCAACCAAGACGGGGCGGGGGGGGGAGGCTGGTATCACCAAGCACACGGGAGTTCCTCCCCACAAGGGAACGCAGGACATGTGAGGCCAGGTCAGGTCATACAGCAGTTTGTGTGGAACCGGGGGCTGGAGGTGGGGAGGGGAGAACAGCACCGAGTCTGCCAATCCCAGGTTAGAAAGACAGGGGACAAGGAGACTTCGCCCTTACCTAAGCTCGCGCTTCCTCGGTATGCGGACCTGTTCCTGGTGAGACCCACACTGCCACCAGCAGCTGGGGGCTGGCGAAGACTGTCCATCAAGTGGCCCCGCCCACCAGTGAGTGACAAAACTAAAACCCATCAGCCTGTTTCTCCTGCTCTTGAGTCAAATGACCCAAGGACAGAAGACAGTTACAGCCAATGGATCCTGACACAGGGGTGTCCTGAAGATTGGTACCCACTACCTGGATGCCCAGGGCTGCCTGGGGCCCCATCCTGTCCAAAGAAAAGGTCCTACAGACTTTCCTTTTATTCTAGGAATACTCCAAAACCTCTAATACGTCCCTTGTATGGATAAATTACCCCAGATTGATTCCCATTTCTTGCAACCGAGAATATCAAATGCTGTATGTCTCTTTTCCCCGCTGACCATGTGCTGCAAGCCATTTCCTGCTTCTACTCCCAGGACAGATGTCACATTCAATGATTTTTAGTGAACACCTACTAGGTGGCAAGCCCTGAACCAGGCTGCGGGAGCAGCAGTGGCCACGGCCATGATCGACAAGAGTAGCTGAGCACTCGGATGGGAGCCTCAGAGCAGAACGTCTGCTCCAGTCCTGGCACCTGCGAGGAAGGGTGTCCCATCTCCAGACTCCCCCGTGGCAGGGCTGTAAGTTAGGATACGCAGTGTGACTTCAGAAATGCTGTTGGGATACTTTTTCCCATCAAGGTGCCCTGTTCCTTTTTCTCAGGTTTTTCCATCAAAAGCCCCTTAAACTATGTTTTTATAGGTCTTGTCACTGCAGAGGTTACAAACTCAAATGCCTACTGGGGCCAGCTATTTTTATTCATTTGGTACAAATTCTGTACATTAAACACATACGAGTATTCTCCCCTTCAATAAAAAATATGCTCTCTACCACTTGTTTTTCTTGAAAAACTGCACCCCCTTCTTCTATTTTTGGTTTTTGAGCATTTTACAGAGACATGGATACGAGAGTGATTTCACTTTCCTCTTAATTCTCTGAGAAAAATATAGGGCAAGTGTAGTCCTAAGCGGCAGCTGACATTGGCCCTCACCGTCAAGGACACCGTCAAGTGTGGTGGGATTATGGCAAGATGGAGAACCTTTAACACCAGCTGGAGCCATTTACTGTGATGCAAGAAATCAGGCTCCCCAAAGTCTCTTTCTGAGAGAAACTAGAAATCCAGGTTTTTATGTGAGCGTATCCGATTTTTAACTGCTGGCTAGTAATTCAAAGCTTCATTTCATTTTTGTTAATGCCATGCAGACCCGTACTCTGCAGTTTAAACAGACAAGCAAACACAAGCAAACATGGGCCATCACATTCTGCCCTTGGAATGTGAGTTTTACAGCCTCTGTGGTTACAGTTCTCAAAGGAGTGGCACCTGGCTTTCCCTGCACTTTAATGCAAATTAGATACAGGTGCCCCTTCTGCAGTTATTTTACTGCCTCCTGCCAGAAAAAACGGTCCTAACAAATACACAAATCTGAGACGTTCATGATGTGCATGGCAACTCCTAGAGTTGGGCAGTCCACAACCTGCACACCTGTACACAGCAACCTTCGTTTCATCCTCTTTGAGCTTTTCAGGATAAGCCCTTAAAATGCCGTTCACCACTTAAAGTGCTTTTCTTATTCTCTAATTATGTTTCTATTTATATTGGACATTATATTTATACCCAAAAGATGAAGTGAAGAACTGATTATATCATCCTGTTAGGGCAAGTCAAGTTACCCAGATTGAAGGAGATTCGAGGGAGTTTTTTGTGTCGAATCTCAGTCCCTCTCTTCACCTTGCAGCACTGTAACTCCTTGAGGCACATCTGCCTGCGACAAGATAATCTATGCCAGGTCTTCTGAATCCTCTCAGTTTGGAAACAGATGGATGTTATTGTTTACAGCCAGAACCTCCATTGTACAAAATCACCTTCTCCTAGCTATCAATTATTGTCATTATCTGTCGCTAGGCAAGTTCTTTACAATGTTTTCTGAAACTATCTCAGATCAGTAATTAAGGCCCCAGCCACGGCTCCTGGCTTTCACACAGTAATGAGCAGCATGACCATGAGGCCATTAGAATGTGAAAAATTAGTTATCTCCCGGCATCCTTCCGTGATACCCTAGATTCATTTCCTCTCTTCCACTGATAATGGATCAACAACTTTTTCCTTTTTTTTTTTTTTTTTGTAGGAAGCTTTCAGAGGCCAACCTACTTGGTCTAGAAGACTATAGGCCACCCCTTGAGGCAGAAAGAGCATCACGGGAATTGGGGTGGTATTTTCCCTCTGGCAAAATCCCTTAATTAAGAAGCACGCCTGCATAATTTAAATACATTTGAGCCAGGGTCTAGCCACGTGTGCAGCCGACCGTCTCCACTAATTGCCCAAATTCACTGGCACTTCTGCCTTATTAGCAAAGAAAAAGCGGGCCCCTCCCTGGATTCCTCACAGACAACTCCCAGAGATTCAAAGAAGTGACCGGGCCAGAAGTGGCACCAAATTCTACCTTGTCTTGATGCCAGGCACGAGAGAAGGCCAGACTCCCCGAGGACAGGAGACTTCATAGACTGGAAGAAAATCTGAAGGCGAAGGCTTTGTCGTTTTGGGCTGGACATTAAATAACTCTCTAAACAAATATATTTTCCCTTCATACGGAAAAGACCCCATTATGAATATTTCTACATTTAAGTGGAATCCCAAAGCACAAAAGAAAACCCAGCCAGAGGTTTGGAGCTGATCTTGGTAAAAACAAACTGATGCCTCCCCAAGCTCCCTGGAAGCTGGTGGGGAGCCTCCCAATCTGGTCGGAACAGCACAAAAGAGATGAGAATATGACGATTGGCAGAGGATGGACCACTGGTGAGCCCGGCCACCAAAAGGCCCTTTAGATGCCGAATTCCGGTGTGTGGGTCAAGATGGTGCTGCCTATGGAGCGAGCACTGGACGAGGAGTCAGAGGGCTCGAGTACAAGCACCAGCCTGCTCACAGGTCTTGTCAGAGCCTCTGGGCTCTGGCTCCACAGGAGCGTACCCGGGAGCAGGGGCGACACCTGCATGGGAGAGAGGCCAGCCATGGCAACGGCGCCAACGAGGACAGCCTCCAGGGTTCAGATCCCACCTCGGACACGCCTGTGACCACGGATGGGTCGCTTCGGCCTCCCGGGCCTCGGTCACCGATTCTGCAGCCTCACGGGATCGTTGTAAAGACTCAAGGAGATCAGACGCAGAGCAAGCCATTAGCAGATGTCGTCCATCATCTTTATGGAGGAGCTAAAGGGAGACTCAATGGAAATGGACCTGCTGGAGGCAGAGACTGGTCCTCTCACTCACCTCCAGCCTGGGAAAGAGGCTTGAAGGGAACGATCCACACAGCTCACCCCAAATCCTCTGGGGTGCATGAGGTATAGAGCTGTGGCTGTGGGCATGTGACAGCAAGAAGAGAAGGCAGCAGAAGTAGCCACATCCCTACTGCCTGGCGTGACGAGGATGTCTCCTTCCCCAGAGCCAAGAGGTCTCCACAGAGAACCTGGAACCATCTGGAAGGACCTCGGTCAACAGCGTGGATGCAAGGCAAGGAAGCAGAGCAGGAAGAGGCTGCAGGACGTATCTCCCTCTGCCCCGGAGCCAGAACTGAGGGATGGGGCTCATGAGCAGCAACTGTGAGTGCATCACCCACGTCAGGGGACAGTGCAGGGACCCAGAGCACCCCGAGGAACCCTCCAATGAACCTCTGAAAAAGCAAACCATTCTGGAGATAGGCAAATCCTAGAGCACAAGAATTTTATTAGTATCTCTTTCCTACTGCTGTTGTAACAAATGACCACAAGCTCAGAAGCTTAAAACAACAAAGTTCATTATCTTCCTCAGTTCTGCAAGTCAGAAGTCTGAAATGGGTCTCCATGGGCTCGGATCCAGGTGCGGCCAGGCTGTGCTCCCTTCCCGAGGCCCCCCGGGAGTGGGGGGTGGGGGGCGAGCCCCTTTGCAGGCCTTGCCCAGCTTCCAGAGGCTCCACCCTCAGAGTCAACAGCAAAGCCGCCCTCTGCCGGGCTTCTGTTGTGAAGTCTCTTTCTCTCACCTTCCCTTCTGCCCCCCTCCTCCACTGGGATTATACTGGGCCCAACTGGATAATCCAGGATCCTCTCTCTGTTTTAATTCCATCCGCTACTGTAGTTTCCCTTTGCCATGTAACCTAAGAGAGTCACACGTCCCAAGGATGAGGACACCTTTGGGGCCGTTATTCTGCCTACGGCGCCCCTCGGATACTTTCGCTCCTCACAGACAATACCTGCTCTCCCTGCTTCTGCAAGGTTCTTCCTGGAACTACAACGTAGCTCCTTCTTACGATGCCTAAAACAGCATCTGCTCAGGTGTGGCTGCTCAGTGTCATCGGAATGCCCCGTGCACCACCAGCCCGGGGAGAGGGTCAGCTGGAAGTCAGTAATATAAATGTGGCCGGTAAGCTGCCCCACCCGCCCACAGAAGACCTCCAGGTTCCCCTCCATAACCCACCAACACCAATCCTGTGTCTGGGGATCCCTGAGGGCTCTGACATCAGGTTTCCATGTTCTTTCACCGCCTTCAACTTAAAGAAAGCCACTGTCCTTTGGGAAGTGCCTCTTTGCTGTCACTGTGGTTGGCGTCCTCCCCAAAAGGACCAATATGTTAAGAGTGGGACTATCCACACTACAGTTCCTGATGGCTCAGGAGAGCCCCGCAAGTAGGAGAGGAAAGAACATCAGTGCTTCCTCCGCTCACCCGAAGCCCAAAGCAGCAGAGCCGAGCCCCACGTCTCAAGAACTCATGAGAAAACAACTCACTCAGCTTCCAGCTGTGCCCTCTGCATCTGGGTTGTAAGTCAGTCCAAGGACAAGGCCAGGCAGGAGCCTGTCTCAAAGCCATCCCTCCTAGGATCCTCCTCCCTCTTTTCTCCTCTCTTTAGGGAGGCTCTAGGTCACTCTTCTCTTGCACCAAAGCCAAAAAGAAAAGCAAGCTTCAAAAGAAACCTGTCGTGCATATCGTCTATTTCATGCTCCGACCTGAGTAAGAGGGTCCCTGCTCTCAGCTCTGCAGGCCCCGCATGTCCTATAAAAAAACAGTGCTCATTACACGGGTGCCGGAGAGAATCCTGTCGCTCGGACTCACAATGCAACCATTAGCTCTCATGAACGACACTGTTCAGGCCCCTGGGAAATGCTCCCCGGCGTCTCTCGTCCTGGTCCTCAAGCCAGAAGGCACCCACATCCAAACACTGTGAAAGTCTGGGGGTTGTGCAGCCGCAGAGACAGTGTAGGGAGTTGGAATAAAAGAACGTTTAGGTAAGAGAAAAGGGAAATTAGCTAAGCTGACCAGGGCTTCTCCTCAATACGTTTCTGCATTTAACGGAACACCAAATGCAGGTGTCCAACACCCATTTCCCACATCTCCTTTCATCCACTTTTCAATTCTAGATAAGCTTATCAATTAGGGGGTGACCACAACGGTTCACATGGTGGCTGAAGAATATTTGGCAATCTTACACGTGTGTGTGCACGCCCTCACGTGTGTCTAGACAAGAGGCAGTGAAGGGACTCCTCCCCTGAGTACTGGTGACCAGGTGGACGCCGGACGCGAGAACCATGAACAGATTTACTGACACAAGAACACTTACGTACGACTTACTTAAATGCTTAATTAAAATGTTATTCCACTCTTGAATTTCAAATGTCAGCTTTATCTAAATAATTTTGTTTCAAATTATATTCATCAATTATAATTTTTATCTTGCTTTTACTTTGAGCAGATATTTTTAATGTTTTGGGAGGGAGCTAGTTTTAGAATATCTCTGAGATTCTTCAATTTTGCTTATTTTAATTTATAGTTTTATGAAATGTATTCAACTGTGCCACACTTTGCATTAAAAGTACTTTGTAGGGGCTCCTGGATGGCTCAGTTGGTTAAGAGTCTGACTCTTGATTTCAGCTCAGGGTCATGATCTCAGGGTTGTGAGATCGAGCCCTGCATCGGGCTCCGTGCCCAGCACAGAGTCTGCTTGAAATTCTCTCTCCCTCTCCCTCTGCCCCTCCCGCTGCTCACACTTGATCTCCCTCTCAAATAAATAAATAAAATAAAATACTTTATAGAACTTCTTTCCATGATTCTCAAAATGTGGGTGCAGCCAGTGTGTTGGGTTTGTTTCTAAAGAGTGTGGAGACTGGCATGAAATTGAGCGTAGGATCTCTCTTGTTTATCTTACATCATCACCCACTGGAGACTGTTTAAAGAGCTAAGTCTCTTCCTGTGGGGGCCCAGAAGCACACCTGGAATAAACAGCACTGCATGTCTTCACTGTCAATACAATGTAAGTTATGTGAAAATCTTAAGTTCAACAATATAGTCGTTTGGCTGAAAGGAAGGAGAAAATAAATTTTGTGGAATAAGTATAATTGCTGTGTCACCTCTACCTTTATTTTACTACTCAATCCCCAAACATTGCCAGCCTAGGGAGGGAACATCCAGACAAGCACAACAGTAATAAAATTTCATCCTCTGATAATTTGCCAACTTGGTCATATAAAACCTGAATTTTGGCTTTTATTATTGAATATTACTTTTATATGTGTTTATGGGTCTTCCTATGAAGGCAGTCTCTTCCCCGGTGTATAGGGCAGAGCCTATATGAATTGGCAGTTATTAGCTTAATTTCTGAATTTTAAATATTGAGACACCCAGTGCCTGGATCCCACCAGTGTTGGTGAATCTGCACACAAACACACGGGGAAACAGCAAGCAAAGCCTGCCCTCTGAGGGACTCCAGTTTATGCGTAAGCTGGAGAAACCTCCAAAGACTGTGTAATTTTTTTTAGCTCTGATCCCCAAACCGGCCCCCTCTGGTTGCCCCCTCTCTGCTTCATAACTGAACGAGGACACTGGGTCTTTGAACACCTGAGTAGGAAGCAGGGGGAACCTGAGGGCAGCCCGAGCATGAAGCTTGAGGAGGGAAAGCCGGTGGTCAGGGTGCAATCAAGAGCCCCTCGGCAGAGCTGAGAAATCACAACAAACACTGTGTGCCCCCCAAATCCAAACTATTTACCATCTGACCCTTTGCAGAAAAAGTTTGCCGACCTGGACCTAGATCGTGGAAGACTTCGTAAACCCAGTTAAGGGACTAAGCTTAATCGTAAGAACCACCACCAGCTATTGAATGGATTTAAACAGATAACTGGCACAATTTTAAAAGTCACCCTGCAAGGTAAAGGATGGAATAAGGAGGGAAAGAATGAAGAGGGGAAGTCCAGTTGGGGGGTTGTACCAATAATGAGGTAGAAACTTCGGGCAGCCTGGACTAGAGACTGCAAGGTTAAAGGAGCTGTTCTAACCCCAAACATAAAGGTTTTCGTTCCTGCACTATGTTCAAGAACCACTAGATGGCGCCAAGTTACAGAGAGAAATAATTTCTCTGGCCCAATCTGTAAATTCTTATTTTACAGTGTGCTCAGCCAGCCTTCCGGGAGCCTAAGAGCTGCACTTCAATGGTCTAACCCTTTGGGTGCTTTCAAGAAGCAATCGCTTCCTATTAAGTTAAATTTATATCTATATTGTGTGTTTTTGACCAGAGCTATGGGCCAAGGGTATCATCTGAGAAAATGAAAGATGAACCATATTCACCCCTCCGATTAGATATGCAGCTGTACCCACCAGAATAATGGACAAAAGACCCAAACAGCCCCGCTGACTAAAGAAGAGATACAAAGATCAGTGAGCACACTCAAAACAACTGCTCAGCTTCACCAGTAATCCAAGAAAGGTTCAAACAAAAATAAGATAGCCTGTAGGCCTAGCAAGATTTTGCTTTTCCTAAATGATGATCCCAGCATTGGCAAGAACATGACAAAATGGGCACGGCTGATGGCAATGTAAATTGGTATATTTCCAAAGGGCAAGTTCTCAGTAAATATCCTGGATGTTTGAATTGTGCATGCCCACTGACCAGTAAATCCACTTGTATAGATACCTAAAGAAAGAATCAAGACTGTGCACAAACGTTTCCATCAAGGATGTCCACCATATTATTTATAAAACTGAAAGCAATCTAAGTGGCCAGCGGCAAAGAACTCATTCATCGAGGTATGCCCACGCTTGCGTGAATCAACCAATAGTCATTGAGCTCCTACACTGTGCTGGACACCGGGCTGAGTACTGAAGACACAGGGCTGAACACAATGGACCACGTCCTCGCTGTCCCAGAACAGAATTATTAAAGATGTTATTTTCAGAGACTATTTCATGAGCTGGGGAAATGTTCATGCTATCATAAGTCAAAGGAAAACAGGATTGAAAAATGTGTATGCAACCCGCTGTGAATTTATTTAAATGTACACTATAAAAACAGCATGAACAATTTCATGTACATAAGAAGCGCACACTTCATTTTTCATAAATCAACTTGATTTTACCTCTAAGCCCCAATCCTGCAGAGTTGTTAAAAGATTTGGCCTTGGGTCAGGCTCAGATCTTCCTTCTCTTAGCCTCCTAGGGTTTTGTTAAACAGGTTCTGGGTTTTACCCAGGACCCAGGTATTTTTGCTCATGTGTGCACAATGATTATCCCCAAATACCCATCACCAAGGCCCTGTTGTTCTATCAGATCTGCTGCTCTGGGCTTTCTGTGAGGATCAGGAAAGATCACAAGTCTGGAAGAACCTCATGCCACAATCCCCTTGGGCCACCCCCTAGGGCCCGCTACTCCGAGTGCAGTCTGGACCAGTAGCACGCCCGTCGCTTGGGTACAGCTAGATCAGAATCTGCATCTCCATCAGATCTCTAGGTGATTCTTGTGACTAGTACAGTTCTGGAAGCACCACCTGAAGAGGTCTGAACCATACTGGCCCCTTACTGCTAGAAGGAGCCCAGGTTGGGGCCTTTCCAGAAACCCTGCGGCTGGACAGTTACTCACTGGTCCAGAGAAGCTCTTCTTTATTTCCATCACTGAGCATCGATGTGTAATAAAGACGGCAGAGGGAGGAGTACAGGTAATGTCAGCCTGCTGTCCTGCCCCTTCCACGAGCTCCTCCCTATCGGGGAAGACCAGGGCCTGTACCTGCTTTAATAAAGGAAAAGCAGGAGAAATCTCATGGAGGGAACATAAATTCTAGTCACAAATATATCTCGTTTTTCATAAAACCAAGACTAAAAAGAAAATATCATAATTAAACTCTGGGTAATAGCACTAGATCTTATTTTTAGTCTCTGCCTTCAACTTTTCTGTATTGTTTTTCCACGATGAATATAATTCAATTTACAAGTGGGAAAAAATTAAACACTTGCTAATAGAGTATACTCCTGTAGATGAAACACATACGCAAAATGAACCTAGAAATGAGATGAAAAATTGCACCACCCAGAGCAGGGCTGAGGAACAAATTTTCAGAGAGAGGGCACAGATCACCTGCATTTACTGAGAGGCTAGCCAGATTGCTCAAAAGGGTTCTCGCCTATCTTCTCGATGCACTGGAACTTATTCATTAAATCCTATTTCCCGTTAGGGTGTTTGGGCTTTTAAAGAAAAAAAGAGAGAGGTTACATGGTAACTGAATAGAGGGAGAAATCTGCCAGCTCATTCACGTCTCTCCTTTCAAAAATAATGCACAAATTATAGGCGATTCCAAATAAAATTAGGTTGTTGTTTCAATGGGCTGTTGGCATGAATTACTGAGACAACTGGCTACTGAGAACAAAAATGCCCACTACCAACTGCAAGCCCATGTTGCTGAGTTCTTGGGCTTTAACAAAACACATTTAGGGCTGGCGTCTCACTGAGGTCAACCTAAGGTACTCACAGGACGTTAGATGGATTTTTCCTATTTCCTGCAGCTTTTCCCAAAGGCAGAGTGTCCCAAGAGGGTCCGTCTCAATTTTCTGAGACCCACCGCTCATCTATGTGTCAGAACTCTGCCCAGGGAAGAGTTGAAGGAGGAGATCCAGTTAAAAGGATAAGCAGGGAAGCAGACACACACCGCTGTTTATTTCAAGAAGTTGGCAGAGACGAAAGCAAGTCACGGTGCCCTTCAGCCAATTCATCCTTCCTGTGCAAGTCACTGGTGAGTAAATCAAATGGGGCTCTCTGGAAAACCCTCACTAAGCCACCTTCCTCTCAAGAACAATGGCATTTATGAAGTATGCACTTCAATCTTATTTTTTTTCAAAGAAGGAGCTCCTAGTTTCGATGATCTGTTCTACTGTTCTTTTGGTTTCTATTTCATTGATTTCTGCTCTAATCTTTATTATTTCTCTTTCCCTGCTGGATTTAGGCTTTATTTGCTGTTCTTTCTCCACCTCCTTTAGGTGTAAGGTTAGGCTGTGTATTTGAGACTTTTCTTGTTTCTTGAGAAAGGCTTGTATTGCTATATACTTTCCTCTCAGGACTGCCTTTGCTGCATCCCACAGGTTTTGAAGAGTGTGTTTTCATTCTCATTTGCTTCCATGAATTTTTTAAATTCTTCTTTCATTTCCCGGTTGACCCATTCATTCTTTAGTAGGATGCTCTTTAATGGACATCAAAAGAAAGCTGGGGTAGCAACTCTTCAGACAAATTAGATTTGAAACCAAAGACTAATAAGAGATGAAGAGGGATACTGTATCATAATTAAAGGGTCTATCCAACAGAAGATCTAACAACTGTAAATATCATATGCCCCTAACATGGAAGCAGCCAATTATACAAACCAAGTAATAACAAAATTAAAGAAGCATGTTGATAATAATACAATAACAGTAGGGGACTTTAACACCCCACTCACATCAACGGACAGATCATCTAAGCAGAAGATCAACAAGGAAACTAGGGCTTTGAATGACACACTGGACCAGATGGACTTCACAGATATATTCAAAGCATTTCATCCTAAAGCAACAGAAAACACATTCTTCTCAAGTGCACGTGGAACATTCTCCAGAATATATGACATACTGGGTCCCGAATGAGGTCTCAACCGGTACCAAAAGATTGGGATGATTCCCTGCATATTCTCAGACCACAATGCTTAATGTTTAAAACTTGAACTCAGTCACAAGAGAAAATCTGGAAGGAACACAAATATATGGAGGCTGAGTATGTACTTCAAAGAGAGCTTTGTACTTGTAGGCACTAAGGGGGCTCAGATTCCGGCGCAGGGCGATGAACATGGAGACAGGAATCCCAGAGTCCACGTTCACCTAAAGCATCACCGGGTGTTAAAGAATCATTTGTTTAAAAAGTAAAACCATGATTTTCACATAAATATAAAGTGAATGTGTGTCCAAAACTCATGAATGAATGGAGGAACCAGGAAGACGTTAGCACTATTTCAAAAGAAAACATGAAGAACACACCCACGCAGAGGCAGCCAGGAATGCTGAGCTGAATTTAGGGCGCAGTGTAGAAAGTCGATTATCCCGGGGGCACCAATCACTTGTATTCCACTGGACAAAACTCATTTGCATTTATCTCAACTCTCTACAACCTGCAGAGTTATAAAACAGACAAGGAAAGGCACACAGAACCAGGAAGATGCACCAGACAGAAATTCCAGTCTTTCTCTTTTTTTGGTCGATTCCAGAATCCTTCCATCCTTCACACATTTTCCTTTCCCAGTTTACCGAATAAGCTGAATTCCACAGGGCAGGAAGCAAGAAAGCAAATGTACTCTCCTCCACGCCTTACATTCCTTCCGTTGACAGAGTTCTCTCGGCCCCTAGTGAAGCTGCAAGCAGACGCCAAAGCCCTTCCTGTCCCTCTTGGGTTATTAAAAACCCCAGCTCTGTCCAAATTCCAAATAATCCTGTAAGCTGCCGGAAAGGTCTCCTCTCTCGGCAGGGCCCGCCGGCTGCTTGGAAGCCTGTGGTCAGGGGAAAGGAAACGGCTTGACTCAGCGCCCCGCTGTTTGCTCAGCTAGCTTTCCCCACACTCGCCGGAGGGCAGAGATCTCTCACGGGATTGTGAGTGTATTCCGGCCTGGGCGCCGGCTGCCGGAGGCCGCCTCCAGGGACTGAGTCTGTCACTCACAGACGGGGCTCTCCGGAGACACCCTGCCCCCATTCCACCTGTCGACGGGGGGGCTCTCCCCTGCACTGCCCTCCACTGCGCCACCTGCACCCTTCGGCAGACCACACAGCTCTCCTCCTGGGCTTTAAGGGACTCTGTGGTCCTCCCCTTTGTAGAGTCACCTCACCACCCACCCCGTCGAGTGATCCTCTTGGCCTCAAGTTCATCCCGTGTATCTCACTTCCATGGGGTACACCAGAGGTTTTCAACCAGCGCAATTCTGCCCCTGCGAAACAGTTGGCAATGCCTGGGGACATTTTTGGTTGTCACAAAGAGGAGGGATGCTGAAATTTAGTAGGTGCAGGCCAGGGATGCCGCTCAACATCCTACAATGTACAGGACAGGCCCCCTTCATGCAGGGGCGCGTACACACACACACACACACACACACACACACACACACAGAATTATCAGCCACAAGAGTCCACAGTGCTGAGACTGAGAAACTCTGGGCCAAGCCGATGAGGGGCAGGAAACACAACCCTTCCCACCTCCCCGCACAGGTCCCGGCCCGCCCTCCACCCCACCGCTCAGAGCCATACAGGATTCAGACCCCAGTCCTTGTGACCTTCAGACTCCTGGAGACTTGTGTCAGTCTCCCAAAATGCTTCCCTTGACCTGAGGTAGGACTGAAGCACAGCGACCCTCTCCAGACACATCCTCCCCGGGGATTCTCTTGCTCAGGGAGGGGAGGGAGGCGGGTGCGTGGCGGCTGCAGGAGGAACACCGTGCCACTTCTGAGGTGATCCGAGCATCCGGCCCTGTCCTCAGAGCCTCTGGTGGAACGCGACAAAATAGAAAATCGCATTTAACACTGTTGCTAACATGCTGTTATCGGCAGAGCTGTGTCCCCCCCCCCCCCCCCCCAGTCATATGTTGAAGCCCTAACCTCCAGAATGTGGCTGTTTTTGGTGGTAAGGCCTTGAAAAAAGTGATCAAGTTAAACTGAGGCTGTGAGGCCGGGATCTAACAGTGCGACTGGTGTCCTTCCGGGAGGAGGAGTTGGACACACACAGAGGGAAGACCATGTGTGGACGAGGCGAGAAGGCGGCCATCTGCAAGCCAGGGGGAGAGGCCTCAGAAGAAACCGAACCTGCCCACACCTTGATCTCAGACTTCCAGCCTCCAGACCTATGAGGAAATAAACATCTGTTGTATAAGCCCCCCAAGCCTGTGGCATTTGTTACGGAAGCCCAAGCAAACCAATGCAAGCGTATATTGGCCCCACCTCCAATCTTTACTGGGAAAGGGGCATAGTGTAATACCTAAGTAAAACATAAATAAGTAGCCCTCGGGGCTGGTACGAGAACTCCATCACCATCCAAGCAACGCACGGCTGGTTTCTACTTTGTTGTTCTGCCAACCTCCACACCCAAGCTTCCAACCTGTGGTCCGAGAGGGTTTCGGGAGCTCCCACCATCCTGTCCTCACTCCTGTCCCCAAGAAGGAGAAAAAAGGGAAGGGGAGAGGCATTTCTCTCAAGGGTCAGTGTGGAGGCTGGACAGCACCTCCGTTTTTGTGCTGTTGGCAAGAATATAGTCCTGTGACTCTGGTCGTTGCCAGGCCAGAGAACATCTTTAGCTGGAAGCCGGGCATCCAACCACAAAGCTTCCTGCCCTATAAGCAGGGAGAATGGTACAGGACAGCCCGGAAGCAGTGACATTGCATCAGAGTTTGCTAGAAGTAAGAAATGGCAGAGCTGATTACGGTTTCAAACATCCTGGGGCACCTGGCAGGCTCAGTCAGAAGTGTATGTGGCTCTTGATCTCAGGGTCACGAGTTCGAGCCCCACATTAGGGGGAGAGATTACTAAGTAAATAAATAAATAAATAAATGTTTAAAAAAAAGATTTCAAATATCTTAACAATCCATTGGATTATCCATAATCCATCAATGGATAAATGGATAAAGAGGATGTGGTATACATATACAAGGGAGTATTACTCAATCTTAAAAAGGAAGGAAATCAGGTGCCTGGGTGGCTCAGTCAGTTAAGCGTCTGCCTTCGGCTCAGGTCATGATCCTGGGGTCCTGGAATCAAGCCCCACATCGGGCTCCCTGCTCAGCGGGGAGTCTGCTTCTCCCCACTGCTTGTGCACTCCCCCTCCCCGGTGTCAAATAAATAAATTTTTTTTAAAAAAGGAACGAAATCTTACCTTTTGCAACAATATGAACGGACCTTTGTGGCATTATACTAAGTGACGTAAGTCAGATGGAGAAAGACAAATACTGTATGATCTCATTTATATGTGGAATCTTAAAAACAAAAATAGAAACAGAACATACTGGTGGTTGCTGGAGGCAGGGAGTGGGAGCTGGGGGCAATGGGCAGAGGTGGTCAAAAGGTACACACGTCCAGTTATTAAGTAAGTCCTGGGGATGTGATGGACAGCTCGGTGACTACAGCTGCCAATACTGTGTTGTACATTTGAAAGTTGCTGAGAGAGGAGATCTTTGAAGTTCTCACAAGGAAAAAAAAATGCGTAATGATGTGAGGTGAGGTGATGAGTGTTCGCTAAACTTACTGTGGTTATCATTTCAGCATATATGCATGCATCACACCACTACACTGTGCACTTAAACCTCTACAATGTTACAAGTCAGTTATGGATCAGTTGAGGTTCTGTGTTTGCAAGTTCTTCTCTCCCACTTAACTGGGTGTTCTTAAAGCTTCGAATTTGTTTTCATTCACTGGCGCCCCTGCCAGAGCCCAGCAGTGCTCCAGGTTCGTTAAGATAAAACATCCTCCATCACTCATGGAATTCACACAATTTTTGAGCACCTGCTATGTGTAGAGCTTAAAATCTCCCCACCCTCTGTCATTTCAAACGCACTTTCCTTGGACAACATTCCCAAGCGTCAGAAGCCCACTTCATGAAGTCAGAAGAGTTTTCATGGAAGAAAACACATTCTCGAGTACAGACATCAAGATCAGAGCTGCAGCTGCATTCTCTTGGTCTCGGGATCAGCGAGGATGACATTTTACAGAGGGAGACGGATGGTGGCTTTTTTAAAAAATGGAAAGATTCTCACTCTCAGGGGAAAGTCCAGATGCAGCCAGTCCACGGCTGGTAAGGTGGTTCCATGCCAGGAAGTCCTCAGGGACCCATGTTCTTTCCAGATTATTACCCCTGGACTGTAGCCCTAGTCCTCATGGTCCAAGATGTTGGCTGGAGCTCCAGCCATCACAGTTATCTCCAAGGAGCAGGAAGGAAGAAAGGACAAAGGGCAGTGGTTGAAGTAGCCGCATCCTCTTGAAGCCCCTGCAGCCAGAAGCATTCTCCAGGCTTGGAGGAGCCTTGTCTGCTGCTTTTCAACAATTTAGCAGTCCGTGGAGACTGCGGATAAAGGGGCCAGGATATGACGAATAAGAGGGAGTAGCGAAGCCAGCAAAAGCAAAAAGAAAAATCCCAGGGAGTCGATGGTTCACTGGAGAGTGTGAATCATTCTTCTCATGAGCTTTTTCTCAAAGGCGAAAGTTTCAATCTCCTTGAGTTTCATTATAGTGAATCCCATGCCAAAGGAGTATTTGATCCAAGGAAAGGCTGAGCCAGTAAATTACCACCGGGACATCTGGAAAATCAGCAAATCGAAGAGAAACCACAACATCTTTGGGGAACTATAGGGACCAGCTCCTTGCTTTATAGTTTGGGAAACTACTTATTATCACCAGGAATTTCTGGGTCAGATGACCTCACCCAACACCAGATGATCTGACTGTGTGCTAAACTCTGAGGGACCAAAAACAATTCTCTGCCTGTACCAGGGTTTCTCGACCTGGGTCCCACGGACTCTTGCAGATGGACAATCCTCTGTTGTGGGGGCATGCATGTGCACTATGGGGTGGTGAGCAGCATCCCTGGACCCTACTCATTTGATGTCAGTAGGACTTCCAGTTGTGACAACCAAAAATGTCTCCAGACATTGGCAAACATCCCCTGAGGACAAAATAGTCTGCAGGTGTGAACAACCAGTCTTGATCTTCTTTTAGAAATTTGAAACAGAGACTCAGAGCTGATAACTATGGATCTGGATTTCCTTCAGAGACCACTGTATTTTTTCGGTTTAATATTTTCACCCCTTTGTTCATTCATTCATTCAGTGACATTGGGACTCAGGAGTGGCCAAGGCAGAGAAGGTCTCCGGCTTCACAGAGCTTCCATGCCTGGCACTCTGCCTGCACTGGGCCTCCATAAGCCCCATATAAGGGTTGTCACACTACTATAATATTCACTTGACAGAGAAAATAACTGAGGCTCAGCAAGGTCAAGTCACTTGCCCAAGGACACACAGCAAGGAAATGTCCGGCTGCAGGAATCTGAACTCATATTATCTGAGCCCAGAACCTGCACTTTTAGCCATTAATTTAGCATCAACACACCAAGCATCATGTTCACTGCTTAACATTATTATCTGAAACCTGAGAGGCAGGGATGATTGGCCCCATTTTATGGATAAAGAATCTGAGGCTGTAAGGTGAAGCCTGGCTCCAAGCCCAGCTCAGCTCTTTCCACCCCCCTGCCTGGCCTCTGAGTAAAGCAAGCTACTGTCAGACTCAGGGTGTCTATTCGCACTTCAGTTTATAAAAAGGAGGTTGGGCACAGCGAAGTACGCCTGCCTGTTCATATTAGCTTGGAGTCTGTGGCTTAGGTCATTTCCGGATCCTGTTTTTTACCCATTTGGCTGTACTTTCAGAGCTCTCGGGCGGCCGAGTAAAACGAGCCTGGCTAAGTTTTAAGAGGCTAAGTGGAAGAAAATACCCCACTTACCACAGCAGCAGCAGCACAAAAGATGTGAGACGTATAGATAAATTTAAGAAACATATAGAAAAAAATTTAACTTTATTAAGACGTAAAGGAAAAAACAGTAAGGAATATTCTTTTTAGATAGGAAGTCTCAACATTAGGAAGATGTCCACCCTCCTTAAATTCATCTATAGAATCATCTAAGACAAAAGGTTCTTCTTACCAAAGCCTACCCCGGCAAGTGATGGGCATTCACAGAGAGCAGTGACGTCTGACAGAGATAACCACATTTATGGACAGATTGCTATGTGCCAGACACTTCAGCTGGGTCCCACCATTATCCCCACTTTTCAGATGATGAAACTGGGCTTTAAGGATCTTGGTGAAGATCCCCCAGGCGACACAAGGTGGAGCCAGAACTGGAACCCAGGTGGTATTCGTCACAGCCCCCATCCTTAAACATTACACAATCCTGACATCCTCTTCTGCCCCCAAAGTAGGATGTGGTCTTTAAAAAGAGAATCTTGGTCATCTCGAAGAAGTGACATTAGAGACAAGAAAGACGTACCTTTGAATATCACTCCTCAAAAGAGGCTACAATGGGTGGAGAGAACCCCTTGGTTTTAGGATATGGTGTGTTTACACACCATTTTATTGTATCCCTCTGTTAAAACACTTGTGATCTTATGCTGTAGCTAAGAGTCTGCACACCTCATCAGACTCAGCCCCTTGAAGGCAGGGACCGTGCCAATAAGGATGCTTTTGGCAACAAATAACAAAATAGCCTACTCCTAGCGGCTTAGACAACAACAACAACAACAAAAGCAGTTAATTATGCAACCTAACAAACATCTGCAGGCCCAGCGGTTCAGTGACAGTACATCAACCGTGTCTCTCTCCCCGCTCAAGACCGCAACATGGCCGCCTTAGCTCCAACTACTGGCTCTTCACCAAAATCCATCTCAGGCAGAAAGCAAGTTAGGAGGGGCAAAAAGTGTATCTTCTTACATGCTTTTCTCTTCTCAAGCAGGAAACTAATCACCAGGAGCCCCTAGACAACTTCCCCTTATTACTCCTGGGCTAGAACCAGGTCACACGCCCATATCTCAGCCATTCGTCAAGAAAGAGCAGTGCGACTGCCATGACAAGCTGAGGCCAATCATGATTTAGATCCTGGGACGAGGTGCACGGCCACCAACACAAAGTCTGGGTGCTGCTGCCAGGAGTAAGAGGGAAAGCTGTGGGTAGGCAACCAACAAGGAACGTCCCAGTGACGTGGCTGTCATTTCATGTCCAGTATCTCTCATGGTGCCCGACACGCACTGAGTAAATGTCTGCTGAATGAATGAAAGACTGCATTAGTGAGCTCGCACTGCCAGAGCAAAACACCATAGCATGGGTGACTTAAACAACAGAAGTTTCTTTTCTCACAGTTCTGGAGGCAAGAAGTCCGAGATCAGCTGCCAGCATGGTGGGGTTCTGGGGACAGCCCTCTTTCTTGGTTGCTGATGACCACTTTCTTGCTGTGTCCTCACATGGCGGGGACAGAAAGAGAGAGAGAGATCTCCCTCTTCTGAGGCTGCAGTCTTACAGGATTAGGGCTCCAGCCTTATGAGTGCATTGAACCGAATTACCTCCTAGAGCCTCTACCTCCAAATGTAGTCACATCGCAGGGAGGGTGTCAACATACGAGTTTTGGAAGGACCCAATTCAGTTCAGAGCAGAGACCAAAGAATAAATAGGGAACCAAATGAAGGAGCCACTGAATGAATGAATGACCAAATAAATGAACAGAGGCAAGGGTTTCGTTAGATACTATTTCAGGACACATGAAGTCAATAGTTTGCAATTCGATATAGGGCCAAAATATGTGCTTTGTCACTGAGGTTTGACTTCTGGACACCCTCCTGGAAATGTACTTTCTCCCTTTCAGAATGTGAATGAACAGCACTGGGCGTTAGGTCACACTCAACTTGCGACCCATTACCAAGCAAAACATGCCACTGATCCCCAAAAGGAGAGAAGCTGATGAGCGTGGATGAGTGGAGACGCACCAGAGAAGCAAAAGTTCGGGGCCAGCATTCTGCAGATGCTAGCCCTGGGCGACACCGGCAGGACAGGCCAGCTGGCTGGAACTGCATCCACAATCACTCACGGCTCTGCGTCATCAGCAGCACACGCGGAAGGCAACCCCTGGGCTGGATGTTAAGTCAGGCCCATTCCACTGCAGCTGCCACGGGAGGGACTCACCATCAGGCAAATCTCAATTCTCAGGAAAGTATGAGCATGTCTGAGGCAAAACCAAGAAGCCCACTTTTCTTTTTTTGAAAGAAATGTTTCCTATAAAAGCCTTAGCTTTAAACAAAAAAAAAAAAAAAAAAAAGCCATTCCTACCAAGGAAAACACTCATGTTACCATGGCTCAGATCATATACACAGAGCTATTTTCTCCTTCTGCTTCAGGGAGGAAGGTTCCAATGCAAAAAAGTCAACACAACCGTCCTTGGAGCACTTAATGTCCCTCTGTCCCCTTCCACTTCAGATGATTCTGTAGCTATTTTCGTCAACCAATGTTCCTTTAAATTATGAGGTCAGTGAAATGAGAACATCTTCATGGTCAACCTCATGGAACTCTGAAGGATACTAACGGTTGTGATTTTTATATCTTACTCAATGAGAGAGAACTTCCCATGGCTGGGTCCACCATTTATTTACTAAATCCTTCCATGGAATAAAGCAAGCCAAAGGAACAGAGGAACGCTGAGGAATCATGTCAAATGGTCAGAACTAATTCCTCCAGCCTGGTCACGACCATTCTGTCTTGGCAGCATCTGTCATGCTCTATTATATTTATTATGTGTCCATCTCTCCATCTCTCCCAGCCCCAGACACTACTTCTTGGCTCCTCAAGAGCAGAGCCCACGAGGATTAACATTCTACCAACAACAAAAGGATGCCCTGGGCAGGCGGATGGCCAAGACACTGGTGCTGTGTTGGAATTACACAATACGCACATTTAACACGTGCAAGCTCAACTCCACGTGTTCTGTATTGTTCTGCAGAGGGAGGGAGATCCTAGCCCATGCAACATTCAGCAGGTATAAGCCCGGGTACTCCGGTGCTCAGGAGATGAAAGACATGAATTTACTGTTCCCTCTATTGGTTTCCGTTCCTGTGGCTTCTCCTGGCATGAGCAGCTCACTGGGGTCTGAGAGGGTAGCTTGGACGCCTCCTAATTTTCTCTTCATATCTGGCTTTAGAACTTGACCACTGGGAGAGCAGCTCGGCCTGAGCAGACCTGACTGACAGAAACGGATGGAGGTGTGTGTGACCTCATGCACTCGCATTATCTAGATGCCACGGACAAGGGCTGTGGCGGATGCTCGTGTGCTGCCCAGTCCCCCTCCAGGACTGAGACCCTTTCCCCGGCTGCAGAATGCAGTGGCCAACAGCCATCAGCTGAGTCCTTCTCGAGGCTTGCTTGCCTTCATCTGAGAGAGACCAAGGTTGACCTAGGTCGACCAAGGGGGCGGAGGAATTCCACACCGGTTAACGGTCAATGCCGGAGTGTGGCCCGGGCCCCTCGCCCCAAGCCGGTGCAGCTCTGCGGGGCCTGCCAGCTCCAGGGCTGCTGTCGGTCCGGCTGGGAACAGTCACCCCTCTGTCCCAGCCCCCTCCCCAGCTCACTGCCCCACACAGGTGCATTTCCTGCGTGCCCAGGCCCCTCCCTGAGAACACAGTGACAACAGGACTCCATGGGAAAGCCCAGGTCTAGAGAACGGGAGAGACTGGCCACACCCTGGAGACACGGCCCCTCCCTGGCCTTGCACAACAAGGGAGAAGCCAAGAAAGGGAAATCAGAGCACACCCTCGAGTGTGAGTCATTCGAGGCTGGACAGCAGCTTCAGCGAGGACTTTCCTTAAAATGAAGGAGAAGCACTTTCCAACAAGCACTTCCCAGTCTGGGCATGTCCTCCCAGGAGCTGGACCATCTTGTGCCTCCAGGGCCTCTCCTTCCTCTGGGGACCCGTGGGCTTGGGGCCTGGCACAGGGAGGGCAGTGCCGCCCTCGGAGGGCGGTCTTGCCGATGATCCGGGACGCGTGACTGACACCTGGCGCTGTACAAAACCACCACACTGCGTGGACCTTTCGTCCAGGCTCAGCCCCCGGCTGACAGCAGGTGTCTGCCTGGAGTGCCAGCCTCCCACAGAATGAGAAGGGGGCCACAGCTGACAGGTGCCGCCCTCCAATCCAGCACACGTGGGCCAGCAGGAGCGACACACGCCATACTCTGCAGGTGTCACCCCCAGCAGCCCCTCCCTCTCCTCTCAGCATCCACCAACAGTGTTTGACTTCTGTTCCCCTAAACAGGGAGAGCAAAGCTGTCCGAGGACCGTCCTAATTCAGCTCTGGACTCACAGCACACAGCAGGCCCAGCTGCTTCTGTGGAAGCGGGAGGAGGCGCCTGGAAAATCAGGACGCAGAGCAGACAGGTGTCCATACTGAGAAGCGTGCTCGTGGGCCAAGTCCAAGGCTCCTAGAGAAACGTGCTGGGGTTGCAAGTCTGGTTCCTTCCACGGGGATTCTGTAGCCCTTCCCAGCTCTTCTGTAAAATGCAGTGAATAGAATACTGCCCCATGGGGTCACTGTGAGGCAGGGCCCAGGCTAAGATGAGAAGAGCCTGAGAGCGAGCACCTCTTTAAACCTGGCCCCCCAGAGACACACCAGCCTCACCCCAGTTCCAGCCGGGCTGCCAAGGCTGAAGGAGGAAACACGTGCATGACATGCACTCATGAGCCTGGGCTCTAGGGCACAGCCACACGCAGGTCCCAGGCCCCCACCACCGCTGCCACCCCGGGGAAGTACTGGGCCTCTATGGCTCACCATCCTCATTTCAGCTTCTAGAGGCCCCCACTGTCCCCAGCTCAACAGGCCCCTTTGTCCTCGGCAGCTGCAGATCCAGCCTCTTTCATGTCTCCACGCCTGCATCCTTTTCAGGGCAGCAGGGCAAGGCCATCTACCTGTAAGGATTAGATAAGGCCCATCTGGATAATCTGGGATCATCCCCTATCTCAAGGTCCACTGTATTAAACAACTCTGCAAAGTCTCTTTCGCCATGCAAAGTCACATATTCACAGGCTCAGGGATTGGTACGCAGACATCTTTGGGGAGAGGACATTTTGCTGACTGCACACACAGGAAGATGTTTTTAGTGTATCAGCATTGATCTGGCTCTAAAAAGACAACAAGTCTGGCTACTTATTTAGCTGATCCTACACGAAGTGCCTGCAGTGCTGTAACTGCATACACCAGAGAACCGATCAGACAGAGTCCCTGCCTCCACAGAGTTTACAGCCTAGTCGGGCAGCTCCCGAAGTGTGGTCCTCAGACAGCATCGTCAGGATCCTCTGGGAACTTGAGAGAAAGGCAAATTCTTGGACCCCATTCCAGGCCTGCTGAGTCAGAAACTGGGGGGAGCGGGGACAGGGAGGATTTGTGTCCTAACAAGACTTCCAGGCAATTCTAACACATGCTGAAGTTTGAGAATCACTTTTTGTGGGGGCGGCGGGGGGGTCTAGTAAGCCTCTATCTCAGGGGCTGGCAAACACTTTCTATAAAGGGCCAGATAGTAAATAGTTTAGACTTTGCAGGCCATTCATGTCATAACCACTCAACTCTGCCATTCGAGTGCAAGGGCAGACATGACCGCACATAAATAAATAGGTCTAGCTGTATCCCAATAAAACTTGATTCATAAAAACAGGTGGTGGGCCATAGTTTACCAGTCTCTGCTCTATCTAAAGGAAATGAGTTTCCCAGGCTCTAGGGGGAAGACTATCTTTAAGGGTAAAGATTTTATTAGGCTTTCACAGAATCAGGTGCCCCCCTCCCAACCATTCTGCTTCCTCTTTTCTGATTCCTAACTCATCAAGAAACCTCCAGATAATAGTTTACATTTCCAGGAATTCCAGAAAGAGGGTACCCTCTATACACAACACTCAAGTATTCTGGTCTTAGAAAAAGGGGTCTCATCATTATAAATGAATACATTAATCTGGAGTTAGCATGAGTCGGTCACCAAAGAACTGCGCATCTATGGATGTGCTAAGAACACTCACTGAAGAGTCTGAGACACTGATTAATAGGAATGTGATAAATGGGACAGTGGCCTCCAAAGATGTCCACTCCTAATCCCTAGACCCTGTGAATATCTGACCTTACATGGCCAAAGGGACTCTGCCGATGTGATTAAGGTCATGGGTCTTTAATGGAGCGACTATCCAGCACATCTTGATGGACCCAATGTCATCACAAGGGCCCTTATGTGAGGGAGGCAGGAGGGTCAGAGTTGGAAAAGGAGATGCAATAGAAACAGAGGTCAGAGTCAGAGATTTTGATTCTAACTGCTGGCTTTGAGACTAAAGGAAGGATCCATGAGCCAAGAGAAGCAGCTGGCCTCTGGAAGCTGAAATATGCAGGGAAACAGATTCTCTCCTAGAGACTCCAGGAAGAATGCAGCCCTGCCAACCTCCAGAACTATGAGAGAATAAGTTTCTCTTGTTTTAAGCTGCTAAATTTGTGGTAATCTGTTACACCACCTAAGAAACTACCACAGACCATGACACAGGGATGCCAAAAGCATAATGTGCATGGTTCTATTCCCTAGTTCCATATCAGTGCAGGCTTTGCTAATCAATCCCAGCAGTCTTTGTCCGAGTTGATGAAGCCTTGGGATTTCTTCCCACCCAGATCTCCAAATGGCCAATACCTATTGACCCAAATTGGCATGCAAGAATGGGTCAGATTCTTGAATATAAATAACAAAACCCACTCTGTCCAATTTAAACAGAAAGGGGATGTATTAAAGACATTACGTGGCTCACAGACTCTCTAGGAAGGTCAGAAAATTAGGCCCAAATCACCCTTTTGGACAGCCCCAGTGTGGAGCCTTTGGCCACCATCACTGGTCACACACTGGAAGCACTGATACGAACACAACAGCTGGGACATCTGCTGTCTGGGTGCAGCATGCTCCTCCCCAGCTATCATAAGAGTGAAGTCCACACTGGGCTTGTTCCTTACAGCACCACTTCCCAGTCCAAGTCTAAAAATGGCTAGCTCTCTCTCCCTGCTGTTCAAAGTCAAGTCTGTGGATCAGCTGCATTGTTATCATCCAGACCTACTGAACCAGAATCTGCATTTTGTCAAGATCCCTGGGTGATCCAGATGCCCAGCCACAGGTGGAAAGCCCTGTTCTGCACCACCCCACCCTGGCCTGAGACAACTCAATGGTGCGGACCCTACAGTCATAACGTCACCAGTGTAATGACTCCAAGAAACACAACACTCAAAACAGAGGACCCAAGTGTTAACCAAGCCAAGGGAACAAGGGAAGCGGGGGAAAGTTAGGAACACTCCACTTTGTGATTAATGAAGGAAATACAACAATAAAGTGCTAAGATGTTTTGGTTTGTTTTTTTTTTAATTTTATTTTATTTTATAATGTTATGTTAGTCACCATACAATACATCATTAGTTTTTGATGTAGTGATCCACGATTCATTGTTTTCAAATAACACCCAGTGCTCCATGCAGTACGTGCCCTCCTTAATACCCATCACTGGACTAACCCATCCCCCCACCCTCCTCCCCTCTAAAACCCTCAGTTTGTTTCTCAGAGTCCATAAGTCTCTCATGGTTTGTCTCTCTCTCTGATTCCCCACCCCCCTTTATTATTCCCTTCCTTCTAATGTCCTCCACGCTATTCCTTATGTTCCACAAATAAGTGAAACCATATGATAATTGACTTTCTCTCTGCTTGACTTACTTCACTTAGCATAATCTCCTCCAGTTCCATCCATGTTGATGTAAAAGTTGGGTATTCATCCTTTCTGATGGCTGAGTAATATCCCATTGTATATATGGACCACATCTTCTTTATCCATTCATCTGTTGAAGGGCATCTCAGCTCTTTCCACAGTTTGGCTATTGTGGACATTGCTGCTATGAACATCGGGGTGCATATGGCCCTTCTTTTCACTACATCTGTGTCTTTGGGGTAAATACCCAGTAGTGCGATTACTGGGTCATAGGGTAGCTCTATTTTTAATTTTTTGAGGCTCCTCCACACTGTTTTCCAAAGTGGCTGTACCAACTTGCATTCCCACCAACAGTGTAAGAGGGTTCCCCTTTCTCCACAACCTCTCCAACATTTGTTGTTTCTTGCCTTGTCAACTTTTGCCATTCTAACTGCTGTAAGGTGGTATCTCAATGTGCTTTTGATTTGAATCTCCCTGATGGCTAATGATGATGAACATTTTTCATGTGTCTGTTAGCCATTTGTATGTCTTCTTTGGAGAAGTGTCTGTTCATGTCTTCTGCCCATTTTTTGACTTGATTATTTGTTTTTTGGGTGTTGAGTTTGAGAAGTTCTTTATAGATCTTGGATACCAGCCCTTTATCTATAGTGTCATTTGCAAATATCTTCTCCCATTTTGTGGGTTGCCTCTTTGTTTTGCTGTTTCCTTTGCTGTGCAGAAGCTTTTTATCTTGATGAAGTCCCAAAAGTTCATTTTTGCTTTTGTTTCACTAGCTTTTGGAGATGTATCTTGAAAGAAGTTGCTGTGGCCGATGTTAAAGAGGTTACTGCCTATGTTCTCCTCTAGGATTTTGATGGATTCCTGTCTCACATTGAATTCTTTCATCCATTTTGAGTTTATCTTTGTGTATGGTGTTAGAAAATGGTCGAGTTTCATTCTTCTGTATATAGCTGTCCAATTTTCCCAGCACCATTTATTGAAGAGACTTTTTTCCATTGCATATTTTTTCCTGCTTTGTCAAAGATTATTTGACCATAGAGTTGAGGGTCCACATCTGGGCTCTCTATTCTGTTCCATTGGTCTGTATGTCTGTTTCTGTGCCAGTACATGCTGTCTTGGTGACCACTGCCTTGTAATACAGCTTGAAATCAGGCAACGTGATGCCTCCAGCTTTGTTTTTCTTTTTCAACATTTCTTTGGCGATTCAGGGTCTTTTTGATTCCATACAAATTTTAGGATTGCTTGTTCCAGCACTTTGAAAAATGTCATTGGAATTTTGATCAGGATGGTGTTGAAGGTATAGATTTCTCTGGGGAGCAGAGACATTTTAACAATATTTATTCTTCTGATCCATGAGCATGGAATGTTTTTCCATCTTTTTGTGTCTTCTTCAATTTCTTTCATGAGTGTTCTGTATTTCCTAGAGTATAGATCCTTTACCTCTTTGGTTAGGGTTATTCCGAGGTATCTTATGGTTTTTGGTTCTATTGTAATGGAATCGTTTCTCTAATTTCTCTTTCTACAGTTGCATTGTTAGTGTATAAGAAAGCAACTGATTTCTGTGCATTGATTTTGTATCCTGCCACATTACTGAATTGCTGTATGAGTTCTAGTAATTTGGGGGTGAAGTCTTTTGGATTTTCCACACAAAGTATCACGTCATCTGCGAAGAGAGAGAGTTTGACTTCTTCTTTGCCAATTTGAATACCTTTTATTTCTTTTTGTTGTCTGATTGCTGTTGCTAGGACTTCAAGTACTATGCTGAACAACAGTGGCGAGAGTGGGCATCCTTGTCATGTTCCTGACCTTAAGGGAAAGGCTCTCAGCTTTTCCCCGTTGAGGATGTTATTTGCTGTGGGTTTTTCATAGATGGATTTTATGGACTTGAGGAATGTTCCCTCTATCCCTATACTCTGAAGAGGTTTAATCAGGAAAGGATGCTGTGTTTTGTCAAATGCTTTTTCTGCATCAACTGAGAGGACCATATGGTTCTTCTCTCTCCTCTTATTAATGGGTTCTATCACATTGATTGATTTGCGAATGTTGAACCACCCTTGCATCCCGGAGATAAATCCCACTTGGTTGTGGTGGATGATCCTTTTAATGTATTGTTGGATCCTATTAGCTAGGATTTTGTTGAGGATTTTGGAATCCATATTCCTTAGGGATATCGGTCTGAAATTCTCCTTTTTGATGGGGCCTTTGCCTGGTTTGGGGATTAAGGTAATGCTGGCCTCATAGAATGAGTCTGGAAGCTTTAAATGATGCCTAAGCCACGCATTAGAAGTGAAATAATTAAGATTAGAGCAGAGATCAATGAATTAGAAACCAGAAACGCAGTAGATCAAATCAACGAAACTAGAAGCTGGTTCTTTGAAAGAATTAATAAGATCGATAAACCACTGCCCAGACTTATCCATAAGAAAAGAGAAAGGACCCAAATTAATAAAATTATGAATGAAAGGGGAGAGATCACGACCAACACCAAGGAAATAGAAACAATTATTAAAAATTATTATCAACAACTATATGCCAATAAATTGAGCAATCTGGAAGAAATGGATGCCTTCCTGGAAACCTATAAACTGCCAAGACTGCAACAGGAAGAAACTGACAACCTGAATAGGCCAATAACCAGTAACGAGATTGAAGCAGTGATCAAAAACCTCCCAAAAAACAAGAGTCCAGGGCCTGATGGATTCCCTGGGGAATTTTACCAAACATGCAAGAAGAAATAATACCTATCCTCCTGAAGCTGTTTCAAAAAATAGAAACAGAAGGAAAGCTTCCAGACTCATTCTATAAAGTGCTAAGATGTTTTTAACCAGGAAATATACAGAGATTATGTTTGGACACCACGGAGGGTTTCCTATTCATTACATCTGACCCTTCAACCAGACTCGGTAGCATCGAGAAGAACTCGGAACAGAACTCAGAACAACATGGATGATTTTGTCTTCTACACACAGGAAACTCCTGCCTCTTGTCATTAATTTGACTCAGTTGCTACAATTTGTGAATCAGCCATAAGAAAATGGACTTGGAGAAGCAAATTGGTTTTTACCCTAAGTTTCCAAAAGAGGATCCGGCAGAGTACAAAGAAAAAAATGTTCTTTTAAAAAAAGCATAAAAAGTAACTTGACCTGTTCCTTGCATTCAAGTGTTTAGAAAACAACTCACTCTCTACTCACAGAATCTCCTTGAAAGTCAAGAGATTAAGAGGAAGAAGTTTGTGGTTTGTGGTTTTGAAATGTTTTATAATTTCCACACTGGATTTTAAAACGGAAAATTTACAGTTGTTGGTTTTTTGTTTATTTGTTTTTGAATCTGAAAAATGACAAATGAGAAAATGGAGGGTTTTGTGATCCAAAAGTTAAACCCAGCCTAGTGGGGCATATTTTTTTACTGTCACATAGAGACAGGAAGTAGACTAGTAGTTGCCAGGGGCTGAGGGAAGGAGAGAATGGGATGGCTGCTAATGGATATGAGGCTTCAATCTGGGGTGATAAAAATGTTCTAGAATTAGGTAGTGGGGGTGGTGGCACAACCTTGTGACTATACTAAAAACCACTAAATTGTATATTTTAAAATTATGAATTGTATGCTATGTGTAGCTAAATTTTAAAAAGGGAATAAGATATTTACAGACATACAAAATATTAAGAACCTAATGTATGAGTAAAAATAAATCTTAAAATGAGTTGGAAAATAGGGGCACCTGGGTGGCTCAGTCAGTTAAGCATCCGACTCTTGATTTCAGCTCAGGTCATGATCTCAGGGTCCTGGGATGGAGCTCCACATCGGGCTCAGCGCCCAGCAGAGTCTGCTTAAGATTCTTTCTCCCTCTCCCTCTGTCCCTCCTCCCTGTGCGCACTCTCTCTCTCTCTCAAATAAATAAATAAATCTTTTTTTTTAATTAGTTGGTAAACAAAAGCTTATTCGATGCATAGTATTAAAATACTTGGACACTGACCATCGAAATCCTAGAGGAGAACACAGGCAGCAACCTCTTCAACCTCAGCCACAGCAACTTCTTCCTAGAAACATCGCCAAAGGCAAGGGAAGCAAGGGCAAAAATGAACTATTGGGACTTCATCAAGATAAAAAGCTTTTGCACAGCAAAGGAAACAGTCAACAAGACCAAAAGACAACCGACAGAATGGGAGAAGATATTTGCAAATGACACATCAGATAAACGGCTAGTATCCAAAAATCTATAAAGAACTTACCAACTCAACACCCAAAGAACAAAGAATCCAATCAAGAAATGGGCAGAAGACATGAACAGACATTTTTCCAAAGAAGACATCCAAATGGCCAACAGACACATGAAAAAGTGCTCAACATCACTTGGCATCAGGGAAACCTAAATCAAAACCTCAATGAGAACGACTTCACATCAGTCAGAATGGCTAAAATTAACAAGTCAGGAAAAGACAGATGTTGGCCGGGATGCGGAGAAAGGGGAACCCTCCTACACTGTTGGTAGGAATGCAAGCTGGTACAGCCACTCTGGAAAACAGTATGGAGGTTCCTCAAAAAGTTGAAAATAGAGCTACCATACAACCCAGCAATTGCACTACTGGGTATTTACCCCAAAGATAGAAATGTAGCAATCCGAAGGGCTACGTGCACCCCAATGTTTATAACAGCAATGTCCACAATAGCCAAACTGTGGAAAGAGCCAAGATGTCCATCTACAGATGAATGGATAAAGAAGATGTGGTGTATATATATATATGATGGAATATTATGCAGCCATCAAAAGGAATGAGATCTTGCCATTTGCAACAACGTGGATGGAACTGGAGGGTGTTATGCTGAGCGAAAGAAGTCAATCAGAGAAAGACATGTATCATATGACCTCAACTGATATGAGGAATTCTTAATCTCAGGAAATAAACTGAGGGTTGCTGGAGTGTTGGGGGGGGTGGGAGGGATGGGGTGACTGGGTGTTAGACATTGGGAAGGGTATGGCTGTGGTAAGCACTGTGAATTGTCAAAGACTGATGAATCACAGATCTGTACCTCTGAAACAAATAATACATTATATGTTAAAAAAAAAAAAAAAGATAGGGGCACCTGGGTGGCTCAGTTGGTTCAGCAACTGCCTTCAGCTCAGGTCATGATCCTGGAGTCCCTGGATCGAGTCCCACATCAAGCTCCCTGCTCGGCGGGGAGTCTGCTTCTCCCTCTGACCCTCCCCTCTCTCATGTGCTTTCTCTCTCTCATTCTCTCTCTCTCAAATAAATAAATAAAATCTTTAAAAAAAAAAAAAGATAGTAGGAAGGGAAAAATGAAGGGGGGGAATCGGAGGGGGAGACAAACCATGAGAGACTATGGACTCTGAGAAACAAACTGAGGGTTCTAGAGGGGAGGGGAGTGGGGGGATGGGTTAGCCTGGTGATGGGTATTAAAGAGGGCACGTATTGAATGGAGCACTCGGTGTTATGCACAAACAATGAATCATGGAACACTACATCAAAAAAATTAATTAATTAATTTAAAAAAATAAATAAAACAAAATACTTGGACACTGAGTTAAAAAAATAGAGTTAATTTTCTTCTGCGTGCCATTTAGACAAATTAATGTATTTATATACTTGTATGTAAACATGAAAATGAAAATCTGCAGATAAATGAAAAGGAAGGAGGGAAGGAATGAACGAACGAATGAATGAGGCATGAAGGACGGAAAGAAGCAAAGTGCCTGGCACACTGGAACATTCCTAAGGGGATGCTGATACCATCATGGCAGAGTGGGCTTTGTGGCACTGGGCAGTGTTGGATCCGGTAGACAAAGGGCAGGAAACAGAATACGGGAAGGAATGGAAGGAAGACCATTGGACAAGGATGTAGGAACAGCCTTCCCATCACTATTACAACTAATTAATACTCATGTATCACAACCCACATCCTTTCCATGAGTAAAAGTAGGGATTTAAGACCCAGAAGAAATTCACATAAAAATGTTCAGACCCCTCAGGCCAAACTTGAGTAATCAAAACTCAATTACTTAAGACCCTTATTAGCAAGTGGCCAAGGCAACCATCCCAGTGATGCCAGGTGAGTGTCATGTGCCCTTGACACGATGTGATGAGAAGACACGTCACCTCTGTGGTATTCTTTCCAGAAACCCATAACCCCAGCCTAACCATAAAAAAAAAAAAATCAGACAAATCCAAATTAAGAGACCTGCCACAGAATATCTGATCAGTGCATCTCAAAACCATAAAAGTCATGAAAAGCAAGGAAAGAAACTGTCATAGACTGGAGGAGACTAAGCAGACATGATGACTTAATGCAATGTAGTTTCTCACATAGGATCCTGGACCAGAAAGAGGACATTAATGGAAAACTGGTGAAATCAAAACAAAATGTGCAGTTTAGTGAGTAGCAATGCACCAAAGCTGGCTGCCCCATTTCCACAAAAGCACCGCGATGATGTAAGATGTTAACAATAGGAGGAGTAGGACGAGGGACATATGGGAACTCTCTGCACTGTCTCTGCAATGTTGCTATAAATCTACAACTATTCCAAAATAAAATACATAGGTAGGATTTTCCAAAACTCAATTACATAGCAAAGTGGCTGGCCATACCAGAAACTCCTAGATTCGACTTAGATCATCATAAAATGTGTCCAGCCCTCCCACCACACTCACAGATGAGCGGTCTTCTTGTTCCTTCCCCAGAGCTGCCCCCGCTGTCAACTCATACTCGGGCACTGAGTAACTCTTGCCTCTGCTCGTTCGAACCGCTCCCCGTAATAACACGAGCTTCCAGCCAAGCACAGACCGAAGCTGAGCCTTTGTCGGGGGAGGGGCTACATACGGCCAGTACCCTCGTGGAGGCAGCTGCTCCGTGTGCCTCTGTGAGGGAGGTCAGGAACAAAAGGCCCCCTCCAGCTCTCCCACACTATTGGCAATGCTGTAAAACCCAATTCCTGGTACACAGTGGAAACACTCCCTGTTGATACTGGCCAGTTCCGTATCTATGTCGGCACATACTCACCTCTTCTTTTGGGGCGAACAAGTTGCTGCACCGGCCAGGTCCCCCTTCAAGTCCCAGTTGTCAGCTGGAAGCCTCTAGCTTTACAGTTCCCTCTGGATTTGCCTCAGCTGCAGAATGCCATCTTGCCCAAGATTTGCACCCAGCCCACAGCCCATGACTGACAATGTGGTGGGTATAAAGGCCCAACCCTGTCAGCCCAACAGGGATGACTGTGATGACCCACATCTGCTCCAGAGCTCCCCAGGGTGGGCTGAGGGCTGCCTGCATCACCATTCAGCTTCTTCCTCTGTCCAATCCTGCCCCCTCCCCTCTCCTCCCCTGCCCTGCCCTTCCTTTCCATTCCCTTCCCCACCCCTCCCCTCCTGAGCACACAAAACGTGGCAAGGACAGCTGAGGATGTGAATTTTAAACTTTGCTTTACATTAATTCATTTACATTTAAATAGCCACGCATGGCTGGCGGTCACCATATTGTCCAGAGCCTCTTGATGACGTCAGGCAGGGAGCACACGTCCGAGTTCTTGCCAGGCCCACTCTAACCACAGGGAATGAGAAAAGAAAGGAAGTCGGAGGCACAATGCCAGATGGAGGGGAAGTGGCTGCTGGGGATACGAAGACAATGGAAGGCTTTCTGGTTTGCACAGCTGGCTGGAAAGTGAGGCCATTCACAGGGAAAGAAAACACTGAAGGGTGACCAGATCCGAGGGAACAGAACACAAATTCAGTACTGGACATGCAAGTGTGGGTCGCCCATGAGGAGAGGTCAGAGGAATGGTCTGGAGCTCCAAGAAGGCTGAGCTAGAGGCTCAAATTTGAGGGGTACTGCCATAGAGCAGGACGCTGACGTGGGGACAGGATGAGACTCCGTAAGGAAGAAAACAGAGGGGGATCAGCAGAGGGGAGCCTCGATGCTCAGCGGTGTAGGGAGGAGGAGGAGCTTGAGAAATGGGATGAGCAACAGCAACCACGGGATCGGGGGGAAACTGGGAGAACGCCGTGCAACAGGAGCCAGGAAAAGAGAAGGGATCGGGAAGGAAAGAGTGGTCAACAGTGGCAAATGCTGCTAAGTCAACCAGACACGGGTTAGGGATGATGTGCCACGGGCTTAAGGACAAGGAAGTCGCTAGTGCCCTTTGCGAAACCCGTTTCCATGGAGTGACCAAGGCAGAAGCCAGGAGGGCATGGCTTGAAAGACGAAGAGTGGAGAAAGCAGGTGCTGACCATTCTTTCAAGAGCTTCAGATGCGAGGGGAGGGCTGAGGAGGAGCTGCAGGGATATATGAACCCGGAGAAGGGCTGAGGTCTTTTATGAGAAGGAAACGAGTATTTGCAGATCGAGGTCTCACCCCACCTTTTCCCAAGACAGCAGTCTTAAAGGTACAACTAAGCCATTCAGTGACTTAGGAAGAAAAAAAAATCCATTAAGAGGCTTGAACTTCAAAATGGTTTGCTTGGACAATGTTCACTTAGGATGGACAGAATTAATCAGCAAGTCCCCCAAGACACACTCCCCCCCATCTACCAGTAATTTCAAGATGGTGTCTTCTCCAAAAAGATAAAGGGATACAATTTTAAAATACATTTAAAATCTCTGTCTCTGTCTCCCAGAACAGAAAAAGAAAATAAAGGAAAATGGATGGGTGGTAAGAACAATCAACAGAATAAAAACTATGAGAGAGGCTTCAAAGGAGGGAAATAAAGTCGAAGCTGGTGATTATAAGAATAAAATGTCAGTCCAGGCTAAGGAAGCAATGAAAGATGCCTACAAAAGCTGAAAAGAAGCCCAGAAAGGGTCCTCGAGTTACCAACCTGGAGTACTTAAGAGCCATTAGCTTGGGATGCTTCTCAGAACCTCCAGAACCTCCTGGAGGCTGGAAACAGGTGCACGTAACGTATCTACCACAAGTGTTAGTGTGCGCTTTCAGAAGGGATGTCCCTCTGGTCTCCACCGTGAAGGGACACACCACTAGCGAGTCTTCATGTGACTACAGTCCATTTGAGACACAGGGAGCACTATCGCGACATTTTCTACAACCTATGCAAGTACACTTATACACCACAAACTTCACTCACGTTAAGTGTACAAATGAATGATTCTGAGTAAGTTTATTCAGTTGTGCAACCATCACCCTAACCTGGTTTTCGAACATTTTCATCACCCGGATTGTGCCCTCTGATAGTTAATCCCCACCACCATCCCCAGTTCTAGGTTCTAGAAAACTACGAATTTACTCTCTGTCTGTATAGATTTGCCTTTTCTATACATTTCCTGTGAGTGCAAACACAGAGAGTGTAGTCTCTTACGTCTGACATCTTTTCGCTTAGCATACTGGCTTTGAGATTCACTCATGCTGTGCATGTATCAGTATTCCATTCCTTTTTACTGCTGATTCATGTTCCATGGTGTAGACACGTCACATCTGGTCTATCCGGTCACCAGCCAATGGACATTAGGCCATTTCCACTGTTTGGCTACCGGGAATCACACTGCTGTGAACATTCACATCCAAGAATTTGTGTGGACATTTATTTTGATTTCTCTTGGGTAGATTTCTAAGAGAGGAATTACTGGAGTCAGATGATAAGATTATGTTTTGCTTTCTTTAAAAACTCTGTTGGTTGTTTTCCAAAGTGCCTCTACGGCAATGTTTGAGGCTGTCGGTTAGGCCAGGGACGGGTGTACAAAGACGAACAAGACAGCTCCCACTCACAAGCAGCATACAGTCTGACGGGAGAGAAATTATCAGTAAAATTACCGTCCAGTGGAGTTACTTCCTGATAGCACCGAAAAGGTGGGGTCTATCAGGCAATTGCACAATTAAGATCGTCTAGAGCAGAAAAAGAGAAAGACACGGGGCTTCTTCCCTTCAAACATTTTTTTGAGCGCCTAATATGTTTCTGACAGAAAGCGGAGGTGATTAAATATGAATACAGTCCTGCTTCGGGGATTTTGTTCAGCTGTGTGGAACAGAACACCTCACATTACTAGAGCTTACATAAATAAAACGTTGCTTGTCGGTCACAGAACTAGAAACCTGGAGGCAAGGAGTTCAGGGCTTTGCCTGCCTCTCTGTGAAGTCAGCAGGGATTCATGCCCCCCTCCAGGTTTGGGTCCCCCAAAGGATCTGGCGCTTGTCCTCAGACTTGCAAAACAGGAAACAGAGCTCCAGCCTCCATGCCATCATTCCACTCAAGGGCAAAAGAGAGTGTGCTGGTTGAGTCTGCTACTTGGCTTAGCTGAGTCACCTCCCTGGACCTCCCCTACATCCACTGGCCAGAATCGGGTTATGCTGCCCACAAGGGAGGCCAGGAAACGAGTGTGTCATCTGGGCATACTGCTGTCCTCAGTAAATTAGGAGTCCATTAGTAAGGAAGAAGGGGAAAATAGGCATTAGGTGAGCAACCCACAGGCCTGCCTCTGTCTTTCCTGAAGTAAATAATCAAGCAAAGAAAAGAGCAGGCCAGAGACACGAGGCACAAGTAGGTGTTCTGTATACCTTACTTTGGGCTCTCTCCCCTCCTCCTCTGAGCTGAACCCATGAGAGACTTGGGAACAGGTAACATATCTGGGAGATGATCCCAGGAAACAGGCATAAGGGAGAAGGGAGAAGAGATGAAGGAGGCCATCGCAGTTCAATGTCACGGGGACATCTGGGCAGCATGCGAGGCAGCCCCGCATGCCCACTGGAAGGACAGGCGGCTGGAGAATTTATTTACTCAGTGGTTCCAGCCCTTAGCAGCTGAGTTTTGCCCCAGATGGTGCTCACTCCCCTTCACTTCCAAGCTGAACTTGATCCAGCTAGGAGGGCCACCACCTAACCACTCCCCCACATCAGGGGAGATCCTGAGACACCATGTGGGGGCAGCGGGGGAGGCCTGGACATGGGACCCAGCAGAGTGACTGGAAACTGAGCTCCCAAGGACCTGCCCAGCAAGAGGCGGCTGGGGGATGGCAACGCAGGTATGAAAGCCATCTCCTCCTCAGAAATCATTAGGATCTCTAATATGATCTCTGGCCAACGTTGTCCCTGTTTACCGGCATGGGACGTGACTACCAAAAGGGGAATAAAGTGAATAAAGTACATAAGATTTGAGGAAATTTGTAAAAAAAAAAAAAAACAGTTCACATTTGAGCTGGGTCTTGAAGGCTACGATGGATATGGGAGACACAAACTCAAGGAGGAGCTCTTCCGGCAGAGAGGACACCTGGGTGGATTCTCTCTTAGGATAAGAATCTGCCCGTTACGGTTTATTAGAACATTCAAAACAGGCAGCCCCACATGTGCCAATGACACATGGAAACACTGGAGACTGTCGTGTCTTGCAATTGTTATTAATAGAGCCAATGCATTTGTAGAAGATTTGGTGAAAAAGTGATGCTGCATCTGTGCGGCTCCCCCAGGAAAGCAGGGGGCAGCGTTGAGGGAACACCAAATCAACACTCATAAGCACACAGGGTGCCTCTGAGGACGCAGGTCTGCAGCGGCAGGCCCCGTCGGCTCCCCCATGCTCAGCCCATGCCATGCATGCACAGAGGGCTGAAGGACCCAGCAGATGATGGATAATCTTGATTATCTAGCTTTGCAGGTAACGCCCAGAAAGGATGAAGATTATGTTTTTCCCCAACCTGGAAGATGGATGGTTTCGCATCAGAAATCAAGTTGCTCTGCTGAGAATAAGTAGAAGCACTACCTCTTATGCCCCCAGGAAGACTGAGATCCCTAGCCAGGCGCCTTTTTTATTTTAGTAGAAACTGCCAAGAGATGAGACTATTCACAAACACTAGGACTGCCTGTGAGTGTTCTCCCAATATTCTCTCCTGAATTCGATATCTTTTAAATTCTTGTTAATCTAACTGAAAAAAATGGTTTTGGAGTCCCGTTTGGATTTGTATTTCCCTGACTCCCCAGAAGGCTGGACATCTTTTCGTATGTTTACTATCCGTTTGTATTTGCTCTTCAGTGGATTTCTGTTCATATCTTTTGCCCAATATTCTAAGAGGTAATTTCATCTTTTTCTTATTAATCTGAAAGTCTTCTTTATCTATAAGAATGGCAACCATTCACTGGCTATGGAGAATGTTTTCTTCCTGTCTCTTGACGTTGTTTATGGTGCTTTTTTCCATACTCTACATTTTGGATTGCCCATCTTGTTAAGAAAATCTCTCCGTTCCACAGTTTTATAAATATTTAAAATGTTCTTCTATTTCCTTATGTGTATTTCTTCTATCTCATACACACACACACACACACACAAAGTTAGACAATAGTTAGATGGATCATTAATCCATCTGGAATGTGTGTGTGTGTGTGTGCGCGCGCGCGTGCATATGTGTGTGTAGGGCCAAAAGGACTCCGTGCTTCCAGAGTTCACATGATCCTCGTGTGCAGCACCAAATGTGATATGAACCAGGTACTGAAGTCTATTGCTAAATTCTGCCTTCTACATTTTCTAGCTCAAAAGGCATCTCGATCCTCCCTGCTACTTAAGAAGGAAGAAGGAGAGGGGCTTCCTGCCCATTGCCTCTCGCACAGTTCCATGGCCAGCCACTCTCAAATCTCTGCCACCCTTCCGCCTGAACATCTCTGCTCCTGTCCTCCCCTGGCCCCACGCCGCCACCTCTTCATCCTGGTTCCAGGCTACCATCATCTATCCGAGACCTCTGAAGCCCTGGCCTCCCTGGTTCCTTGCCCCTCCCCTTCCAATCCATTCTCCACCCTGCAAGGGGGAGTCTTTTTAAAGGGCAGCCCCCTCTCAGCCCCCACTGCCTAAAGCCCTTTCTTCTTCCATGGCCCCCACTGCCTTCAGGAGACAGTCCAAACTCCCACGTACGGTGGATCCAGACATCTCCCGACTTTTGTTTAAAAAAAAAAACCTTTGCAGCCTTATTTCTCAAATTGTGTCTCCCAGCTCCACACTCTGGCCAAACTACTTTCAGTTCCTCAAAAACACCAAGCTTCCTTATAAAATACATAAATCACAGAGATAAAAAATACAGCATAGGGAAGGAATATGGTCAATAATACTGTAATAACATCGTCTGGTGACAGAGGGTAACTACAGATATCAGGCCAAGCGCTGCATAACATATAGAATTGTTGGGTCACTATGTCATACACCTGAAACTAATATAACACTGTGTGTCAACTGTACTTGAGTTAAAAGAAAAAAAACCACCAACCTTCCTTTTCAATAGATATCAATCCTGGCTATGCCCCAGCTCACCTGTCGAAAACTGAACACACATTTGTCCAGGTCCCACCCCTGTGATCCTGATTCAGGAGGTCAGGTGGGTCCCTATACCCACATTCTGTGACGATCCCCACGGCCACTGCTCTTTTGTCTCCAGGTCTGGGGTATGTGAATCCCTCTGCCTGGGACCCTCCACTTACCTCCTTCATTCGACCCCAGCCCCACGCCACCGCTGGATATCACCTCTTCTTCCTCCAAGTCAAGGTTTAGATGCTCTTTCCTCCAGCCTTGTCTCTATCACCTTGACCATCCAGGTTAGGGCCCCCCCAACGCTCCCCCAGCCCCCTGGGCTTCATCATCACGCATTCATCACAATGAAATATAACGTCCTGACTTCTCACCTCCCACCTCGGACACCGAGTCTAGGGGAAACCGGGACAGTGTGTCAGTCTGGTTCACCGTTATATTCCCTGCACCCAGCAGAGACCTGACACAGAGCAGGTGCTCCATAATGATGGCTATTTAAAAAAAAAAAAAAATCAATGAACAAATTGGATGAATGGATACCTGTGGCAGTTTCCATGACCAATAAGAACTGCTCCGCCAAGGCAGCACGCAGATGAGCAGTCTGGCCTGCAGAGGGCACCAGGCTGCTTCTCGAGCTCCCTGCCCGCGCGGGCGCTGCCGCCGTCAGTTGGGGAGGCGCCCGATCGCTGCTCCCTGCTCCGCGGTCCTTTCCCTGCGCTGAAGATGAAGTAGGAGCCTGCCTGCAGCCCGTGTGTGACGGCTGAGTGCTCCCCGCTCACTTCCAGCAGCAGGCACCACATGCCCGGTCCTGCTATGAAAACAGCTGAAACTCCAGGCACCAGTGGCAGCTTTTCCATTCCCAGGTGGGGGTGTGAGAAGGGGTAAGAAGGAGGGAGAAGGACGACGACGCAGAGGAGCGCCCGTCCTGGAAAAGCAGAGGAAAGTTCTCTTGTCCGTCTCCAAGCTGACTTTCTCTCCCTCTCCCTCAGCCTGGACTGGACGGGCATCCACCGCAAGCATCTGGAGGGGGATTCCTTGCCGCCAGCAGCAGCGGGTTCTGGACGCTGCCGGAGCCCCAGCTCCCACCCACCCGTCCCTTAGCAATGAACGCTTCGTGCTGCCTGTCTGCTCAGCCAACACTGCCCGACAGCTCAGAGCAGCTCGCGGCGCCCTCCTTCAGCAACCAGAGCAGCAGCGGCTTCTGCGAGCAGGTCTTCATCAAGCCCCAAGTCTTCCTGGCGCTGGGCATCGTCAGCCTGCTGGAGAACATCCTGGTCATCCTGGCTGTGGTCAGGAACGGCAACCTGCACTCCCCCATGTACTTCTTCCTCTGCAGCCTGGCGGTGGCCGACATGCTGGTGAGCGTGTCCAATGCCCTGGAGACCATCATGATCGCTGTCGTCAACAGCAACTACCTGACCTTCGAGGACCAGTTCATCCAGCACATGGACAACGTCTTCGACTCCATGATCTGCATCTCCCTGGTGGCCTCCATCTGCAACCTCCTGGCCATCGCCGTGGACAGGTACGTCACCATCTTCTACGCGCTGCGCTATCACAGCATCATGACGGTGCGGAAGGCGCTCGCCTGGATCGCGGCCATCTGGCTGTGCTGCGGTGTCTGTGGCGTGGTCTTCATCGTCTACTCCGAGAGCAAGATGGTCATCGTGTGCCTCATCACCATGTTCTTCGCCATGCTGCTCCTCATGGGCACCCTCTACGTGCACATGTTCCTCTTCGCCCGGCTGCACGTCCAGCGCATCGCGGCGCTGCCACCTGCCGGGGGCGTGGCCCCACAGCAGCACTCGTGCCTGAAGGGGGCTGTCACCATCACCATCCTGCTGGGGGTCTTCATCTTCTGCTGGGCCCCCTTCTTCCTCCACCTCATCCTCATCATAACCTGCCCCACCAACCCCTACTGCGTCTGTTACACCGCCCACTTCAACACCTACCTGGTCCTCATCATGTGCAACTCCATCATCGACCCGCTCATCTACGCCTTCCGGAGCCTGGAGCTACGTAACACCTTCAGGGAGATCCTCTGCAGCTGCGACAGCCTGAACCTGGGGTAGGGCGCCACGGCCACGGAAGTGGGCGACAGCTCCGTCGCTGGTGAGCCCCCAACCAGCCAAGGTGTTTAGAAAAAAGAAGAGGGGGTAGATAAATCCTTGGAAGACTTAAAATATGTCAACAGCCATGATTGTACATGTCTTTTGTCTTTGTGCTTGCAAAGCTTTTCAAAGGGGAAAATGGTACGTAACAGGCTTTCTCGAAGGATTCCAAAGTGGGTAAGTCACTGATTTCCCAAAGAGGCCCTGGCGGGACTCAGTGAGGGCTCCTCTGGGTGCTGCCTGTATTCATTTCCATGCACCTGGGGTCTGCAATGCCCACCTGCTCCCTCCAGCGTCCTCCCCGTGTCTCCCTGCTGCAAGTCAGACCAGACGGAAGGACTCTCGTTGACTGTAACAGGGATTCGAATGTCTCCCCAGCAAACCTGTCACAGTTCTGGCTGTCAGCTGCTCAGATGGTCTTGTCCTCATTTTGTAAGAGACTGAGTTTCTATTCTATAACTCGATTTACTGTAAAATAATTGCCTAAAAAATACTGAGCTCTGTGTGGAAGAAGCAACGCTATGTATGGCCCTCTCCTCAACCCCCATCCCAGCCTCCCCCCGAAAATGACCATGGGGATGTAACCTATTTCTATTTCAGCTGCTGTAGTGCTGTTGTCCGGTTCTTATGCATTAAACCTAAGGCAGCTTTCAAAATTCCAATGAAAGGCAGATACAGTGCTTTGGAAAATCAGCACATACCTGTGTACAAAGTATTTTGATACCTTGCTGTTTAAAGGTATAAATTTCCCTCTTTAAAAAAAGAAAAAAAGCTTTTTTCCTAGTACTCCTTTTCTGTCATTAAAGCAAGAGAGGGAATCATGGATGGGAGGACACGTGCCTCAAGAAATGGCTTTACTATAGTTTCAGAGAGTTTCAGAAACTGTGAAAATGCCTGTGGTTTTCTCAGAAGCTCTGTTTTTGCTCACAGTAGCCGTGTCTCTATCACCTGATCTCCTGAGTTATCTGTGAAAGAGAAATTTCTTGGTTCACTGCTCCTTTTTTCTGGCATGGTGTAAAAGTTGGGGTGACCCAGCTCTCAATGCCTGTAGCTTATTAAGCAAAGCATTTCATCCCCGTGAGCATAGGGTGAGCTGTGCTAGGACTGTCTCTGCATGCTACACGCACCCATCAGACCCTCTCCTGCCCTGGAGAACTTCACGCTGTGCTTTCTGGCTGGCCTCACACTGCCCCCCCACACACACCCCCAATGAATTCTTATAATATGCTGTGTCTTTGGTGTACAATTTTGTGTTTTTTCTTGTGCTGGAATATACTGTGGGTTTTTGGTACTTGAAGACATCCTGCCAATAGAAGCAATATCACTTGTCTCTTGCTTTGGTTGTGATGTTTGGAAACAATAAAAGGCTTTTGTGGCTGCTAAACGTGTGACACATTAAAATATGCCACCCGGAAGCATCCTGGTGACTTCTGCACATGGCCCCCACACCTTACACTGTGATTCTGAGTATTTGGTAAATGGCATAAACACTGCCATTGACCACAGTGCTCAGCTTTTCTAGGGCAATGCCTTTCAGCCAAACTACAAAATTCTCCCATTTAGTTTCCAAAAATACCAGGCCATAGTTCCTCGGCCACTGTCACTCTCCATTACTCTAATTGAGATGCCAAATAATAGGTCATGCCCATGGCTACTCAGCCAGCAAATGGGGAATATGGGGAATTGGAATCTTTGAAAATGTATTAACAGCTGTAAAAATTATGATGTCCCTTTTCTATGTAAACAAGATAAAAATAACTTACTTTTCACTCTCTGATATCAGCTTTCACATTACTTCACTTACCTCTCAACAAACTTCTAAAATAGGTGAGTCATGTACCAGATGAAGACCTGGGCAGGAGAGGTAACGTGGCCGTCCAACCACGCCCCGCTGGTTAGGGTCACAGTGTATTTTGTGTCCTGGTGATGATGTCTTTCTGCCCCAACACGATGCTGGCAACAGGTTTCCATATTCAGACCTGACTCAGCTCTCCTCCCTGTACGCATTTTAGCTTACAACAGTGGCACTTCCAGACGTAAATGCCCACAAGAATCACCTGGGATCTTGTTCAAGTGCAAATTCGAATCAGCAGGTCTGGGATGGAGCCTAAGATTCTGCATTTCTGACTCTGACAAGTGCCCAGGGGATGCAACTGCTGGTCTGGGGACCACCTTTCAGAAAGCAAGGGCACAGAGGACTTTCAAAGGAGCATAATGGAAACCCAAAAGTATTCATCTGCCTAGAGTGCTGACCCCGTGCCAAGAACCGTGCTAAGTACTGTATAGGCATCTGCTTCTCTGACCCTTGCAATAACATCATGAGGTAGATACTATGATCACCCTTATTTTGCAGATGAGACACCTGAAACTCAGAGATTAAGGAGCTTGTCTATGAAAATTCAGCTAGCAAGGAGAGAAGCGGAGGTCCAAACAGGCTGCCCAACCCGCATCCCCAAGTCCAACACCAATGCCCTAGCGCCTCTCATGGAAACAGTATAGATGGTTGAGCCATGACCCAACGACATCAGAGGCAATGTGCTGCCATGGAGGGAGACTAATACATATTTCTACAACTCACAAGTCCAGAATTTCATAATAGAGTTTCCACAGAGATGTCATAAAAACCAAGAACCAATTAATCATTTTATTTGCTCTCCTTTTCCAAAGCCTATGGGTAGCCCTGGGGAGTACACCTCTTACTGGGGGTTGAACATTAGGCTGACAGGGCCACTTCATGTGGGAACCCAGTGAACATCTTCAGCAGCAGGAGTTAGGTTTGAAAATGCTTAATCTGGGTAAATAAAAGCTCATCATGATTTTAACTCACATGTTAAGCTACATTCACCTTTCACTCCCATCCCCAAGGCAAGATCACTGCAGTGGTTGACTCCCTGGGTCTCTAGAAATGGTTGCCTGTTGTCCTTAAGTTGAACTTTTGTGCTTAATTCCTATAGGGCTGGGGGCTACAACATACTCAAGCCTCCTCGGCTGAAAACCTTCACCACCCTCACCTCCACCAAAACCCATTCTCCACACAGCAGCCAGTGCAATCCTTTAAAAATACAAATCAGGGGGCACACCTGGGTGGCTCAGTCAGTTAAGCGGCTGCCTTCGGCTCAGGTCGTGATCCCAGGGTCCTGGGATCGAGCCCCACGTCGGGCTCCCTGCTCAGCGAGAGCCTGCTTCATCCTCTGCCTGCTTGTGCTCTCTGTCTCTCTGTCAAATAAATAAAGTCTTAAAAAAAAATACAAATCAGATCATATTGCACTCCTACTCAAAACTCTTCAGTGGCTTCAAATAAAATTCCACTTCCTTACCTGGCCCTAGAAAGCCTTAAAGATCTGATCTCCTCTGGTAAATCCCCAACACCCTCCTGCCCACACTTAACCACCCCCACTGGACTCAAACTCACCATACTCATTCCTGCCCCAGGGCCTTTGTACTTGCTATATCCTCTGCCTCAAGCTTCTTCCCCCCATATCTTGCCATGCTTGGCACCTTTTTATCATTCAGGCTTCAGCTCAGTCCTCTGAGATGCCTTCCCTGACTACTCTTTCTCAAGAAGACCCCATGTATTCACATGGACTATTATTTTATCACAGATCTTGTTGCTATTTTATATTTTCTTATTAGTTTATTCATTTAATTATCATCAGTCTCTCCCACTAGAAAGCAGTGCCCAGCATCTAAAACTGGTCAATAAAGAATATGTGTTAAATGAGTAGGTGACTTCATTAATACACTTAAATATGAGTTCAAGTCTAACCAAAGAGAATATAATATGCCAGTGATCCTCAGATTTGGTGAATGTCAGTAGCAAACATGGAGTCTGAGAAAAACAGCCCCATCTCTGAAAATTACAATCCAGCAGGTCAGAGGTAATGCCAAGCATCTGAAATCTTCAAAATCCACAGGGAATTATGATGCACAGCAAACTATGAGAACTACCTAAACCAACAAGCACTGCTCATTTCTGAAGAATAACAAAAACCAGCACCCAGGGGCTTAAGTTTCTTTCCCACCATTCCCTGTCAAAGTGTCGAGCACCTGCAATTAATGTCGGGCCCTCCAAGAACCAACAACATAAATCTAGAAACTGGGAGCACCAGATGACAAAATGCAGAATAAAAGGAAAACTTGCAATTGAAGAACTCAACCTTTCTCATCTAAGAACACCTATGTGGGAGCCAAATCAATAGAAATAATAATTAGACACTATATGGTGTTAGCATGTGCCTGTCACTGTGCTAAGCGTTCTGATACATTAACTCGCTGAATTCTCACCAAAAGCCCATGACCTAAGCACTACTACCGTTGTGGCCTACAGAAAAGGAAGCTGGATCGTGGAGGAGGTGAAATCGTCTTGACCCAGGCTTCCAAGAGGGTGAGAGACAGAGCTGGACCCCGTAGCCATCGTCAGGATCCGCACCCCACGTGTGAGCCCCAGCGCTACGCACCCCCAGCTGTGTGTGTTCCACACTGATCACTAACCAGCATGTCATCAAGCAGGACTGGGCGCAGATTCTACCTCCCTTCTATGCCGGGAGGAGAATAATTCGTGAAAGCTGGTCTTCACCAAGGGCACAGTTGTGTCACTGATGCTCAATGAGTCCCAAGTGGTGTCCCATGACTCAAATCCGTTCACTCAGAAAAATCTAAGCCCCCAGCACTTGGCTACTCTGGGTAAAAGTCATTAATAACAACAATAACTAATGTTTAGGGAGTGTTTCATTATATGCCAGATACTGTCCTGGGCACTTGACATACGATCTCGCTGAACCTTCACAACTATCTTCTAAGACCGTGGTTCTCAACCAGGGACCATGCTGACCCCAGGGTCCATCTGACAATGTCTGCAGACTCCTGCGGGTCACATCTAGGGTGGGGGTGGTCCTGGCATCTAACAAGTAGCGGCGAGAGCTGCTGCTAAACGCCCTACGATGTACAGGACAGGCCCCCACAACCAAGAATTATCTGCCTCAATGCCAACGGCACTGAGCTTCAGAAGCCTTGTTGTAAGGTAAATAACCTCCATCCTCACCATCTCACAGATGTGCAAAATGAGCTTGTCCAAGATCACGCTGCTTCCAGAAAGCCCTAGCCCAGAGCCCAGGCTCTAGACTCAGCCCATCATTAATTCAGCACATGGAGGGGGCCTCCTCTGTGCTAGCCCCTCCCAGGTGGGCAGGTGGATGGGGCCCTGCCCTGCCGGAACGCCAGCTTATCAGGGAGATGACAGGTACAATGACAGGAACAGGTAGGAAGGGCGGCTGAGGGCTGCAGAAGCACAGAGCGGCCCCTCCCCTAGCCAGGGACACCCTCAGGGGGAGCCTTGAGGAGGAGGAAACGGAAAGGGAGGTGAATGAGAAACAAGTGGAGGAAACCAGAAGCAGCACATGCCAGAAACTAAAGAAATCTCAATGACCCTGGAGGCCCAGGGCCATGCCTGGACCACGAAACTCCTGGCTTCACTGCCCAGGTAGCTCTAGAAAAGGCACCTAAGAGCCTCTAGGGAGTCCTGTAATCATCTTTCCCTGGGGACTACTTACAGCTCCTCAGAACCTTCTGGTCCCCAAAAGGGATTAGACCCGGTGTCAGAAATGTCAGCTTACCTAAGCTAAGCCCCTTTGCATCTCTCCCAGGTGAGCCTCCCATGTGTTTCTTGCTGAGCAGAGAGAGGATTTGGGAAGCTCCCCCCTCCGCACCCTGACCGGCCGCAGAGCCCACGGGTTAGTGAGAGCTCCGCACAGGCGGCCTGGCTGGGGTGGCAAGCCCGGTGGGAAATGCCGAGTCCTGCAGGGTTACAGCATGAGCTCACTGAGTCCCCAGTCCCGCCATGGTGTGAAGGCGGGTCAGGGAGGTGCAGATAAAAACCAACACTCAAGGACACCCAAGGCTGGGCTATCGTAGCAGAGAGGAAAAGGAGGCTTCGGGGCAATGACACTAGGCCTAGGTGTGAATCCTCAGGCCCATTTTTTACCTCTGTGAGCTCCGTCGCTCACCTGTAAAAGGGAGGTTCGACCCACTTACCTGGCGGCATTTAGTTGTGACAAATGAATGCAATGTCACAAGGTCCAAAAAATAATCAACATATGAATTTCACAGTCCCTTTCCCTCCACTGGCTTGCCCCTAGAAATTTCTGCAATCGCCTGCAAGCTGCCTGCCCCTCCTCCCCCGGGTCCCTGCAAATGGCTGTCACTAGGGAGGGGGAGGAAGGGCAGAGGAAGGGGTGAGGTGGAAGTCAGCCCAATGTTTCCCATTTCCCAAAGTACAGAGTAAGTTCCACAAGGGTATGCAAGATGGTCTGCAATGGCCCACATATCAACACCTGCCAACTGTTTCTATTGTAATAGAAAACTCTCCCAAGTAAACCACAATTTGAGTATTTGGATTTATATTTGTACTGTAAGTATGTCCAAATGCATATTACATTGTTTACGAAACTCGTGATCTCTTACGTAGTGTTGCTCAGGATGGGACTCAGGTAGTGTTTACAAATAAAGACGTGAGTTGGCTATGATGAAACTATTCAGTAAATGGGTCACGGACACAACACCATCATCAGGGACACACACGAACGAGTGAAGTTTGAGAAAATCTAGCCCAAAGGTTTTCATCGTAAAAAGAAAAGGACTGGAGGAGAGGAAAAAATGGTCAGGAAATGGGGCAAGAGGGGAGAAGCTGCCATCCATCCATGTGAGTTTAGAGAAGGGCAAAGGTAGAGTTGGGATTTGCAAAGAGGCTTCTGGTGCGATTTTCTCTGGTCCCTAGGCATTCTCTCTGGACGCCACGGCGACTGGCACTGAAATCCACCCGGGTTTTTCAACCTTGGCACCACGGACCTCGGAGCCAGATGATTCTGGCCTGGGGCCGCCCCGTCACATTGTAGGACGTTTACCGGCATGCCTGGTCTCTACCCACTAGCAGCCGGGAACACCCTCACAACACGACACATGGCAACGGCAACACGTCTCCAGACACTGACGTCCCAGGCTGGGGGAGGGCAAACCCACCCCCAGCGGAGAACCACTGCAATACGCTCATCCTTTCTCTGCACCTTCTTTCTTTGTGATGCCACACTGAGACTGAACCAAGTGATTTATGCAGGCTGCCAAGGGATGTGTGCAAACATCCTATCGAGGAGTCTTGAAAATACAAAGTGCTCAGAAAATGGTGTTGTTGTACTAGGTCAAATAATCTCTCATTCAAGAGGACACCCACAGCATGGTGAGGATTGCCATGGGCTGAGTGGCCCCCCATCCACCTCCCAGAGAACTTACCACGTTGTGTAACTGTTCTGTGAACTTCTCTCTCTTTTCTGCCAGTGAGCAAACTGAAGTTAGCAACGTGGAAAGGGTGCCAGGAGACTCAGCAAATGGAAGCATGGGCCTCTGACATGGGAATTGGCAATTAGCTGCACAGACATAGAAGAAAACCCTCATTCCCAGAATTCCCGTGTGATCTTTTTTTATCCAATCTCTGAGGTCAGACAGACCTGTGTTCCAAGCCTGCATCTTCAACTTGCTGCATAAAGAATGTAAATTCTCATAAACCAAGTAGAAATCTGGCAGCCACTAAACCGGGACTTTATTTTATAATTAAATTGTTTTCTTTGGCAGGAGGGGAGGTCCCTGAGGGGTTGGAAGCTCTTCTATTTCTCAATCCACTCGTGAAAATTCATTACACTTTATTATTTATGTACTTTTTAAACATACAGGAAAGTTCTTACAAATTCTCTGCTTTGCCAGGTTTTGTGACAGGCCACGCAGGAAGGATGTCTACTCCAGAGCCAAGAGTTGGCTGAAGTGCAGAAGCAGAATGGGGTGAGTTGCTCTAGCCAAAGAAATACATTTCCCATAAGAGACCTGCAGAATCAACTCAGCTCTCCAAACACTTTATAGGCTACACATCTGACCTGAGCAATATAGATACACTCATGTTCCTGGCAGTGTTTTGTTTTTAATTGTGGGGGGAAAGGTCCTTCCTTGCACTTACTGTGTTTATGCTCTGACATGTGCTGATTTTGAAGAGGTTGACACATCCCACTGAGCACAAGAGGGAACACAAGAGCAATGTCACAGATGGTCTTTTGGGGTGAATGCCACAAAAGTGGCTTTGAAGGACTCTGTTTATCAGCAAAGGAAAGGCTGTGTGCCCCACCCTGAAAAGACTGGGTGGCCAAATGGAGGAAACTCAGAGCTGAAATTCGGGAGAGCCCGGGACCAGGCACGGTTCTAGGCTCGTGTGACCCTGAGCAAGTCTGTCACCGTCTCTGGGCTTCGGGCACACGCCGGTGCAAGTGGCAGAGCTGGACTTGGTGGGTGGTTTTCAACCCTTGTCCGTGTCCGTGGCAGTCACAGGTAGCCGCTGCTTCAGCACGGTGGCTCACGTGGCACAGACCCCACCTCCGTATCAGCCACAAGGCAGATGCCTGGCCCACACCTGACCATCTGTGGATCCTCCACCTCGGGCACAGTAACCACATCTGTGACCCAAGGCAGCCCGGGGAGACCCCATACCTGCTCTGGAACCACTGAGAATCACAGGCCCTCGTGCCCCCGGAACTCTGGGTACCAAGCTGCCAGGGCTGCAGGCGGGAGGGACCAGTCTGTGTGAGGATGAAGCCAGCACCAAAGGAAGCAGGCAGAAGGAGAGAGAAGACTGCTGCTGTTATTATTGGAGCACCTGCATCCTCCTATGCCTGAAGCTAGTCCTAAACCTGGCCTTTCGGTTACTGAGCTACTGCCATTTATAAGCAACAGCATTCTGACAAATACTATCCATTCCTCAGGGACCAAGGGGGGAGAAGTCAGGTGGGGGTTGGGGGGAGAAGGGCAGAAAAGTAAGAACAGATAAGGACTCCAAGCTCCAAGCTCAATGAGACCATCTCTGGTGTGATCCGGTGTGCATACTGTGTTTACATGTAAGATCAGATTTGCAAAAACAGCTGAAAACAAAGACAAACCACTAGAGTAGATGATCCAAGGAAACCTCTGGTCTGCCCTCGTATTATACTAAGGGTAAGGGTAAAGCAAGCAGAACTGCAAGGAAACATTTCTAATTAAGGGATGAAAAGGAAGGTAGAAAACTGGACAACCAAGCCAAAGTTTCCAGTATGCTGGGCCAGTCACTTCCTCCTCAGTGATCCCTCCATCTTTAGATGCACCTGTCTCATGCACTGCTCTTATGCTATCATCACTGGAGAATATGATGATGTTAACGCAACCCGGGTTTTCTTGGCAGCCAGATTCAGAGGGAAAGACATGCCCATGTCGGGCAGATACTCTGAGAAACGGCAGGGAATTGCATGGATCTCAGGAGTTTGGGAACAGACAGCAAAGAGCAGAGTGTCTGCGGAAGGAACAAGAAGGGTCTGGAAGTCTAGTGGGGACAAAATCTGAAATGCCTGTGGTCACCAGTGCTTGGAGCAATGGATTTACCCTTTGGACGTGGGGGCCGCAACAAAGTGCTGAGTCCCACCTCAAGGTGGTCCCAGGGCATGGACTTGGGGTGCCCACAGCGGGGAGCAGGAAAGGTTCAAATTTTATTCATGTCTGCCAACTCTTCCCATCCCTCGTCCCCTCTTCCCCTCCCCTAACTGGGAGCACTGTGAGGAGGCGGGCTCCAGCTGACTTCCCCAAGTCCACCCCAGTCCTGGTCCAAAGCAGGCACTCGGAAAACATTTGAGGAGTGAACGAACGGATGTGAGCAAACGGTCCCTCATCTTTAACTCATTCAAACAGAGCAATGTTGTAGCACAGGGCCCAAGGTCATGAACTTTAGAAGCAGGCAAGACCCCCTGAATTCGGCCCAGGGCCCTGCTTCTCACAGCCTCTCACCTGAGACAGTAATTTATTTCTGTTTCCTCACCAAGAAAAATGGTAACACTCGCACCTAGGTCAAGCGTGGTTGAGACGTTTCAATGAAATAAAACTAATAAGACTCGCTATCGTGGTGCTTGGGGCCCATCAACATCGTTCCCACTGCTAATATTATCATTAAAGAAAATTAGTGGGTCATCTTGTTCCATTCTGGGCACACCCCATGGGGCTTCTCAGACAGGAATATGCACCCACAAGTCCCTGGGGATCTTGCTGAGCTGCAGCTTCTGATTCACGGCACTGGGGTGGAGCCTGGGGCCCTGCATTTCTAACAAGGGCCAAGCTGACGCCCTTGCTGCTGGTCTCAGAACCACACCTTGGGTGGTGAGGCCTCCCACAACTGAGACATCAGAAATGAGGACGAGACAATTTTCCACAGCGGAAAGTCAGAGTTTAAGATGAATTCTTGACAAAATAATATCATTGATTCCATCCCAGGAGGCCAAAGGAAAATCAAAAGGGATGGTGAGCAAGTGAAATCATCTTGAGTATTTCTTCTTAAGGAGTCATTTCCCAGGCCCCCTTCTAGCACAGGCAGCCTCCCCCCCAGCCCAGAGCAGCCACTTGTCTGGGATGAAATGAAGCAAGCAGGTGAGTCATCGGTGTGGCAGACATGGGCAGGAGTCCCCTGGAAGACAGTCCGCTTTCTGAACACCCACGACGGAGACAACTGCATCCATCAGAAAACTCCAAAGGCAGTAAAAACAGGCCGAGTAGCAAGCAAGGCCATGGAGCCTCCGGGGGACAGAAAGGCGAGTAAGGGTGACACAAGACTTCTAGAATTATCGTCACTGGTTCTACATGAACCAGAAACACTCAGAGCCGTGGTTCTCAATTTTGGAGGCACCTGGCAAAACTTCAAAAATTCTGATTCTGGGTCCTAGCTGCCAGAGAATTTAATTGTTAGGGAGTGCAGCCCCATGGCACGGATTTTTTTTTTTTAAACCTCCAATGTGATGTTTTGGATATTTGGAATCAGGTCAGGATTGGAATGCCATCAGTGCTGGGTGATGCTCACCCCTCTGCGCCTAGAGTCTCCCATCTATGAGATGAGAATAGAAACTAGCTTCAGGATAACGGTGAGCCTCACAGATAAAAAGTGCCAAGACTCTACTCAGTATACGGCAGTCATTCCTGGGCATCTTCTTGCCCAAATAAGACCTCATCTTCTTTAACTTAGATCTTACCTAAAGTCCCGAGCCAATTTACCAGTCATCCGCTTCGCAACTGCTTATTTTCCGAAGACGTTAGGCTTCAAATATCCCACTCGGCACATACACCGCACACTCCCTTCTGAGCCGCCTGTTCTTCTCCACACCCGCATCTTCTCTTCCACCATCACAAATATGGGTTGAGTGTTTAATATGGACCAGCTACCATACCTGGGGCTGGGGAAGGAACACTGAGCATGACGGCCCTGTCTTCAGGAAGCCTGGTGGCAAGTGGAGAGACTGCCCTGGGACAAGCAAGGTCCAGATTCCCTTTTAAAGCGCAAGTTGGCAGGAAAGGAACACACAGCTCCAGGCAGATTGATCTCTTCGCTGTGTCTCCATGACACAATCACTCGGCCATTCCGTGCCTTGGTTTTCTCTGTAACATGAATGGCTCTTGTTCTCACCAGCCATCCTTCAGTGGGTAAGCGGGCCAAAAAGGTACTAAGGAACACTCCATCAAGTGGATCCAAAACTGCTCCAGACTTCCCTCCCACAGTGAGATCACTTCCCCAACAAAGGAAGAGAGAAGGAAGCAATGGCAAACAAAGCAAACAAGCCAGGCCAAAGGCAAACAAACTGCTTTGTGCGCTCTAGAGCTCAGCCAGAAACACTTAGTAAGGTCAGAATTTGCTCCACAACACTTAGGAACAGGAGATAGCATATTATTCTCATTTTTAAAAATAAAATTCTGGGGGCACCTGGGTGGCTCTGATGGTTAAGCGTCTGCCTTCGGCTCAGGTCATGGCCCCAGGGTCCTGGGATCGAGCCCCGTGTCAGGCTCTCTGCTCAGCGGGAGCCTGCTTCTCCCTCTCCTTCTACTGCTCCCCCTGCTTGTGCTGTCTCACTCTATCAAATAAATAAATAAAATCTTTTAAAAAACAAATAAAATAAAATTCTGATGACTTCTATTTATTCCAAACATGAGCAGAGTCAAGACTCTTACAATTGCAAGCAACAAAAATTCATCTCACACTGGCTTAAGAAAAAAAAAAGAGGGAGGAATGAATTCAGGCCCTGCTACATCTAGAACACTGAAATGATGTCATCAGAAATCTCTGTCTCTCGAGACTAATTTCCTCTCCTCTGGCTTCTTTCTTAGGGAGGTTTTTTTTTTTTTCACACAGTGGGCCCAAAAGCATGAGACTCTATTCTATCAGCTCACTCCTCCAGTAGAAAACAGCTTCTCTTTCCCCATAGTCCCCCTACTCATGTCCCACCACCCAAAAGAGAAGAGAACAAACTTCAGGCCAACTAACTTAAATCAGACACCAATCATCGTATCTGTTGCCGGCCAGTGCCTTCACTCAGGCCTGGATGGACCCCCAGCCGGCCACAGGAACCCCCTGTGAGCGAGCTAGGTGCTGCTTGCAAGATAAGTAGGCACGCCAGGCGCTGTCCATGGTCTCTGGTCTCTCGCTCTGCAGCGCTGCTCCTCCAAGTACTCTCAACTGGCTCCTCTGGGGGCTCCATCTACATGGCCCGCTTCACAGTTCTTTTGTTTCCCATAAAATATACCTGCTAATCCCTAACTAACTCTTCAGTGCATTCATTTTAAGCTAATGAAATATTGTTTAAAGAGTCTATGCAGAAACACAAACATGATAGAAAAGATACTGAGTAGGGACGCCTGGGTGGCTTAGTCGGTTGAGTGTCCGACTCTTGATTTCCACTCAGGTCATGATCTCAGACTCATGAGATGGAGCCCCACATTAGGCTCCGTGCTGACTGGGGAGTTGGATGGAGATCCTCTCCCTTTCTCTCGGCCCCTCCCCGCCCCGGCATGCACTCTCTCTCTAAATAAATTAATTAAATCTTTAAAAAGAAAGAAAAGATACTGAGATTTTAACTGGGTGGTCCTACAAGTTTGGTTTTCTAGTTCTTACTTTCAAACATTCAAGGGCTAAATGGTTTGCTTCTCACCCCCAGTCTTGACCTTGGTTTCTAAAAACCATTAGCAGGAAGCTTTGACCTTTCTGGGCCTTGGTACTCTTCAACACTAATCAAGTTGGATGCGTCTTACGGATCAGACAGAAATATAAGTAGACAGGGGCGCCTGGGTGACTCAGTCGGTTGGGCATCTGACTCGTAGTTTCGGCTTGGGTCACAATCTCAGGGTCATAGGATTGAGCCCCGTGTCAGGCTCTGCACTCAGCGGGTAGTCTGCTGGGGATTCTCTCTCCTTCTCACTCTGCCCCTCCCCTGGCTCCTGCTCATGTTCTCTCTCTCTCTTCAAAATAATAAATAAATAAATGGTTTTTTAAAGAGAAATGTAAGTAGACAGTATCTTACCTTTTAAAAGAGCAGTGTAAAAAGAAAACAAATGGACCATTTCCTTAAATAGCACTTCCATTTGGAAACTCCCCTCTTCCCATCACAACTCACATACGTAGTGCAACTATTATTAAAATAAGTAGGTTATTCAAGCAAATGTTCTAGAAGCATTATTCATAATAGCCAAAAAGTGGGAAAACCCAAATGTCCACTGACCGGTTGAAGGGATAAACAAAATGTGAAATGTTACTCAGCATAAAAAGAAATGAACACATTTACAACACAGATGAACCTCAAAAACATGATGCCAAGTGAAAAGAAGCCAGACACACTAGACTAGATTTTGTGCGATTCCATCCATGTGAAACCTCTAGAAAAGGCAAATTCATAGAGACAGAAAGTAGATTAGTGGCTGTGTGGAGCTGGGGGTAGGGACGGAATGAACTGTAAACAGGCACAAGAGATCCTAATGAGGGGACAGAAACACCCTAAAACTGGATTGTGGTGTTACTATGCGACATAATAAAAAGATTGATATTTGGTCTTTGTCTCTGGTTCCTGGCACAGGCTCCTAAAGTCCTTAGAATCTCTTGCATGATGACAGTGAATTTGTACGCTAATGAGATGAGCTGGTGGGGGTGGGGGACCCTGAGATAGCTTCAGGTTGAGGGCTGGTGGCCAGAGAGACCAAGGGCATGATCAGAAGGTTGCAAGTTTCAGCCCCAGCCCAAGGAAGGAAAGAAGAGCTGAAGACTGAGTAACTCACCAATAACCAATGATTCACTCAGTCCTGACTCTGTAGGGGAACCTCCACAAAGACCCCTAAACGGTGGGGGTTCAGGGAGGTTAGCAACCATATCAAGGACCTGGGAGGTCGGCACACACTCCTTCCCACATACCCTGCCCTGGGCATCACTTCCATTTGGCTGTTCCTGAGCTGTGTCCTTATGATAAACCGGTAATGGTTAAGTAAAGTGTCTTCCTGAGTTCTGTGAGTCATTCTAGTGAATTATCTAACCTGAGGATGGGGATGTGGGAACCCCAATGTATAGCTGGTCAGTCAGAAGTGCAGGTGACAACCTGAGACTTATAACCAGTCTCTGACCTGAGGACATTATTGTGGGTGAGCCCTTAACCTGGGGGTCTGCACTAACTCCGGGTAGTCAGTGTCAGAATGGAACTGAACTGCAGGACACCCAGGGGATGTCCAGAGAGTTGGCAAATTGGTTGGTATGGGAGAGAAACGCACACATTTCATGCCAGAAATGTGAGTAAACACGGTTCATTGCACAACTGAGTAAAATTACTAAAAATCACTGACTGTACACTTAAAATGGGTGAATTTTGCAGTATGTAAATTACATTTCAATAAGGTTGTTTAAAAAAGTAAACCTGCCAGGAAATAGACAAATGACATGAGGTGTTGCACACGTTGTCCCAAAACACAATGTTCAGGGACCCAGCTACCTGTATTGGCAGAAAGTCCAAACCGCCCCCCAAAGATACTCCAACACCCTCTATTTTCATTAGTGTCAGGGAGGGAAGGGTCAGTCCTGCTCATGCCTTTCTCCAAGAACAAATTAGACGCATGCCCTTTGAGACCAAGGATGAGCCCAGTGTGGAACCCCACTCCACCAACACTATGCCCCACCCCACAGTGGCCCAGACCCCCACTATCTCAGGGACCAGACCCCTTAACCTTGCTCAAGCTGCAAATTCTTGGGGCATAGACCTCCCACAGCAACCTACACCCAGCACTTCAATGTACTCCCAGTTCCACGTCAGACCCAACCCCCAGGGGTCCTGCCACTCACCCACTATGCAGGTTGCCATTAAAAAGTAGGGGATGCTCCATTCAATTTTAAGTTTCAGATAAACCTATATTTTTTTCAATATAAATATATCCCAAATATTGAATGGGACATATTTATAATAAAAAATTATCGTTTATCTTGCAACCCTCCATAGGGAATGAATGAGATGGTTCTAATGAGATCTACTTTTATTCACTAAATCTGGCAACACTACCCCCCCCCCCCACAGCTATTTTATCTCCTGGGACTCTTTTTCTTCCCTGCTTCTGGATCTTTGTTGGAGCCCAGCCCACACACACAGTAGGTCTTCTTAACTTCAATCCCAGGGAGAGGCAGTTGTATTATCAACCTTTTCCCTTCCAGAAGTTTCCAGGGCTTCTTAATGTTAGTCGGACTGCCTTCCCCTAAGCTCTACACTGCAAAGGCCAGGGCAGCCTTGCTAAGTCCAATAAAAACTCCACTTTCCCGGTGTCCCCTGAGCCAGCAACACCTCCTCACCTCACACTGGTACGACTCAGAGGAACTTCAAGGGACAAAAGCATCAGTAACTGTATCTACGCAGAGACCAAATGGCAGCTTCTCTTGCTGAAAAGAAAAGTTAGCACATGCCCTACCTTCGTGCAGGACCAGCACTTGGCTCGGGAGATTCTTGTTAGCACTGATATTTGCAATTTCTACAGCACCTACGCTGTGCCAGGCTGTGAAGTGAGGAACCCGGAGCCCTGTGAGGACCACAGCAGGAAAGGGGACTAATATTTACTGAGAGTGTACTGAGCACCGGGCACCATTCCAAGGGCTTTCAATGTACCAGTGTGTTCAATTTCATGCTTATTTCCTTCCCTTCACACCCTTGGATGAAGAAACTGCTTATTATCCACCTTTTACAGATAGGAAAACAAAGACACAGAGCAGGTAAGAAACCATGCCCAAGACAGGCACCAGGTGTGTAGCCACATGCTTAACCACACAAGTTCTAGGAATCAACCACTGACTGACCAAATACTGGTCCAGGAAGCCTATGTCATCCTTCGTAAGGGGCTTGCGTGATGGGATCAGATCGTGGGGCATTCAGACATGGATTGTACCACCCACGAACTGGGCATCATCCAAAACACCATCCAAAACGGCCACTACTTACTGGGAACTGGCTCCATGCCAGTCACTGGGCTAAACCTACCATGCGGATCTGAAAGTCTGAAAGGATGATGTCACTTGCTCCTTTAATTTTATTTCATCTTCGAAACCGCAGAGCAATCATCCTCATTTCACTGAAGCTGATACTGAGGGTCAGAGAGGCAAGACGGGAGCCAGAAGCCGGAGCTCTCCACTATGGCCCAATGATACAATCTGTAAGATGGGGCTGAGGAAAGAGCCTCAGTCATTTCATAATAAAAAATAAATTGTTAAAGGACTTGAAAGTTTAAACCATTTTAAAAAGGAAAAGCTAGCATTTGTTTAAAAAAAAGAAAATAATCAAAGCTGGAAGTCTGAAGAAGACCACACTCTGTCTGGCTTTACGTGTCCATGACTGGATAATGATTGGGTGTTCAGTACACATACAATAGAATTAATCTCATTAAATGGGACAAGAGTGATTGTTGCTGCCTAGAAAAAAAAAAAAAAATCTTAATAATTATACATTCCCCTCTAAAATGAAAGGTCAGGCTGTCCTATCCAGTGAAACTGTCACACGAGCCATTAGCCATTTAAGCCAATGAAGTTCTGTCTTTAGTGTTTTGATTGACTTCAAAAGCTGCTCTTAATGCCTGGTGCCTCCCTCTTCCATGTCCGGTACATGTCATGCAAGGAACAGACCCAGCCTAGACAGGTACAAACCACTGGCCCAGGCAAGTCCTTTAAGAGCAAAGACACTGAATCTGAGACACACTGTCCCTTTGTCATTTGGAACCTGCAGCGTCCCCCCTTGCCAAATGCCCAAAGACAGCTCGAGCAAAACTCATGGACTGAGCAAATTAACGCCACTCTTGGGATCCACTTGTGGTCTTGTACAACAGGCATTCTTGGGGATCCTGAGCTTTTGTTGAACAAATCCCCATTTTTGTGCTTTTCTCTGAAAGCCCTTACTGGAATTCATTTCTCAGAAGTGATGATTCCTCTCTTGGAATTAATCTGCAAACAAAACGGGCTGTGTTGAGGGGTACAGGAATGAGGGGAGAGGAGGTGCCTTCCAGTATGAACAGTATTAATGTAATCATAACAACATATATTGACTAGAGTTTTGGTTAAAATCTGTGGTAATGAGGGGCGCCTGGGTGGCTCAGTCGGTTAGGTGTCTGCTTTCGGCTCAGGTCATGATCCCAGCGTCTTGGGATCGAGCCCCGCATTGGGCTCCCTGCTCAGCGGGGAGCCTGCTTCTCCTTCTCCCTCTGCCTGCCTGTCTGCCTGCTTGTGATCTCTCTCTGTCAAATAAATAAACAAAATCTTTAAAAAAAAAAAAATCTGTGGTAATGATATTGTCATAGAGTGACACAGAAGGATAGGGAAGCTAAATCCTCACTTTCTATGGTGGGAAACCCACAGATGACATCTAATATGTGGAACCAAGTAGACCCGGAGGCAGACTGCCATCCAACCGGACAAAACGCAGACCTCCCCTGTCCGACTGTCTTCCTAGGGCCGCTGGTTATCACGGGGACAAGAGGCTTTTGTAAGTCACGCTGCATGGTCACCAAACAATAGCAACAAAGGCTAGTAATGCGACAGGACCTGATAACGTTTTAGAGAAGAGAGAAGGACAGAAGCAACCTGCTGGGCACCATGCTGGAAGCTTTAGGTGTATATGTCACCAAGTCCCACAGCCCTGCGTGGTGGCTGCCACTGCCCACAGGCTTTGGTAGTGAGAAACAGGCTCTGAGAACCTAGCTGCATTTCCCAGGCCACACGGCAAGCTGGAGTCAGGATCACACTCCAGAGCCCTCTCCATCCTGACCTGTGGTTTGCCTGCACTGCGGGGCACAGAGCACACTCCTCTGCGGGTGAAGGCACAGGGCAAATACAACTGAGAATAACTTTCTGGTTTTACGGTAAAAATGCCTCCACTCTGCTAATGTATCACAATAGCTATAACATGTTTTCTTGCATAAGCACAGATTAAAAAAAAAAAAAACCATCTAGCAGGTGCTACATTCCTGGCTCCAGACCCCATAAGGGGCAAGTTAATGACTCATTTAGTAACCCCCATGATGTTCCTTAACATTTAAAATGAAATGGACAAAGTCTTTTATGTGCTATAAAAGAAAAAAGCAGCCCAACAGGTGCATTAAAAGGCTGTATTTTAAAAAAGCATTTCTGTTTATAATTATTGGCATTTGTGCTTTAATGCAAGATGAAAATCCTTCTGCTTAACACACTGAATGTCTCTCGAGGGAGGGAGTAAAAAAAAAAATCAAGTCTGCCTTGAAACCAAACTACCTTTTCAAACAGCCTGAGTTTCCCAGTAGTTTCCCTGAGTTGCCCTTACATCTAGGAGGTGATTTTGGACTATGAACAACACCCCTCTCTTTCTTTTTTAAAAGCTTATTTATTTATGTTTTTAGTAATCTCTACACCCAACGTGGAGCCCAAACTCACGACCCCAAGAGTAGCATGCTCTTCCGACCAAGCCAGCCAGGCACCCCAACTCCCTTCGCTTTCTTAATCAAGAGCTGACTTTTCAGCTAAGAGGTCCCCTCCTGCAGGAAGCCTGCACTGACTGCAACCAGGCACCAGTGACCAATGCCTCCTGAATGCCTGGAGCATTTATTACACACAACCCCCAGTTCTTCCAACGAACAAGTAATTGTGTGAGCACCTACCCATTCCAATTACTGTGCTCATGCAGGGAACAGAGCATGGAGAAGACAGAGAAGAGCCCTGCTCTCCTGGATCTTACCCAACTAAATAAACAACAAGATACTATCAGTTGTGGTAAGAACTATGGTAAAAATAAACCAGTTGATACCACCGAAAGTTACTGGGATGAGGGCGGTGGTATGCTGATAAATGTTGAACCACCAGCTCTGCTGGGGGGTGAGGGGAGGCCCTAATCAGAGGGTTTCTCATTTCTTTTGTGTAAACACCCCTCATGGTTGAGTTCAGGCTAGCACCATCGCATCAGGGGGCAGGGACTTGGGAGGATGGGTGCCGCAGTGCGCCATTCCACGAGAGCACCACCACATGGAGAGGAGCGCTGCATAACCTCAAGAGCACAGAAAATATTAAAATGTAGTAAAATAATTAGAAAGTAATGAATCTGGAGTATTCATCATCTTTGTTTTTAATGCAATTTCCTTCATCATAACTTCATATAACTTTATTATTTAAAGAGAGAGAGCGCACACAAGCAGGGGGTCGGGGTGGGAGGGACAGATGGAGAGGAAGAGAGAGCATCTTAAGCAGGGTCTACACCCAGCATGGAGCCTGACACGGAGCTCAGTCTCACAACCCTGAAATCATGACCTGAGCCAAAATCAAGAGTTGGATGCTTAACTGACTGAGCCACCCAGGCGCTCCTATATAACTTCATTTTTAATAGTGACTATGCTTATTTCGCTCAAACAGAGAAAGACATGTATCATATGACCTCACTGATATGAGGAATTCTTAATCTCAGGAAACAAACTGAGGGTTGCTGGAGTGGGGGGTGGGGTGGGAGGAATGGGGTGACTGGGTGATAGACACTGGGGAGGGTATGTGCTCTGGTAAGCGCTCTGAATTGTGCAAGACTGTTGAATCTCAGATCTGTATCTCTGAAACAAATAATGCAATATATGTTAAGAAAAAAAAAAAGAAGATAGCAGGAGGGGAAGAATGAAGGGGGGGAAATCGGAGGGGGAGAGGAACCATGAGACGATGGACTCTGAAAAACAAACGGAGGGTTCTAGAGGGGAGGCGGGTAGGAGGATGGGTTAGCCTGGTGATGGGTATTAAAGAGGGCACGTTCTGCATGGAGCACTGGGTGTTATATGCAAACAATGAATCATGGAACACTACATCTAAAACTAATGATGTAATATATGGTGATTAACATAACAATAAAAAAATAGTGACTATGCTTCACAAGCAGCTTACAACACTCTTGAAAATTTAATAATCAGGGGGGGAAATCGGAGGGGGAGAAGAACCATGAGAGACGATGGACTCTGAAAAACAAACTGAGGGTTCTAGAGGGGAGGGGGGTGGGAGGATGGGTTAGCCTAGTGATGGGTATTGAGGAGGGCACATTCTGCATGGAGCACTGGGTGTTATGCACAAACAATGAATCATGGAACACTATATCTAAAACTAATGATGTAATGTATAGGGATTAACATAACAATAAAAAAATTTAAAAAAAAATTTAATAATCAACTCTCTTGAGCCAGACAGGCAAGCTCCAACACACGACATTAATGAGGGGGACAGAGAAGGGCTGTTCTGAGCAAGTGACTTTTACAATAAGACCAGAGAGAAGGGGAGGAGCCAGCCATACAAAGATGCTGATGTGCGAGGGGCACTAGCGGAGTGACCCGACGGAGAATGCAAACCCTAAAGAATTACTTTAGGGAAAACACAGTTGTAATCAGCTAAATAAATAAAAATTGTATGTGTTCATGTACAAAGGCCTAAAAGGACACCCACTAAAGAGCTGAGATTCATCACATCTGCAGAGTAAAAAAGAGGATAAGAAAATTTGTACTTCCTGCTTCATATATTTGGGGTTTTTTTTAAGATTTTATTTATTTATTTGAGACAGAGAGAGAGCACAGCGGGGAGGAGGATCAGAGGGAGAAGGAGAAGCAGACTCCCCACTAAACAGGAAGCCTGACGCGGGACTCGATCCCAGGACCCTGAGATCATGACCTGAGCTGAAGGCAGACACTTAACCAACTGAGCCACCCAGGCGCCCCTGCTTTATTTATGTGGATAGCATCTGAATATTTTGACAGGCATGTATATGTTATTGCTTCTTAACACACAAAAAAAGGAGAAATATAAAGGAAATATAATCAGCATCTCTGTCACTGGGGTTTCAGTGACTAAGGGCATTTGCAACAAGTAATGTCCTTGACTGTCATGCCTCCCTTAACTGAATTCTCTGAAAGGCTTCAACGTTGCTTGGGCATTTTTCTCTCTGAAACCGCTCAGCTTTAACAAAATTCTGGGTAGAAGTAGAACCATGAGTCACAATTACAGGAAGGTTTTAGAAATATTATGTAAAAATTACCTAAGGCAGCTTGGCTAAAACTTGCGCAAGCAGGAATGATTCACCCCAATCAGTAACTGGGCGAGGAGGGAAGAAGAGCGGAAACCCTCATGGGTCATTTTGTTTAATATCATCCCATGCTGCCCATATCCAGAATGCTGGGATAAATCTTTGCTTTCTGATTAAACAGATTTACATTTGTCACCGCAGTCGGGTTTGGTTCCAACAGCCAGGCACATAAGGCCCTTCCTGGATTCTCACACACTGAGGCCGCCATTTTGAAGAACAGTGTTCTCCTGCTTTCAAGTATAGGGAAAAAAATACATCAAGCACAATTTTATAAGGATAGTAGAAAAGCCCAGTGGATGTCTGTCTGGTGGCATTTGCCAAGAGAGTCATATTTATATCTATGCTTATCCATCTAACCCTTCTCAGTATTTTCGATAAAATCACATCACATCAGACGTCACCTGAAGCTTCTACTTCTTCACACCTTTAACCAGACTCGGCCACTTTTCTCCCCTGTCACTGTTTTCACCAACTGCCTGAAGCTGAAGACAATCCTGTCCTCCCTAAAGCCAAGATTCCTTTGGGCATTTCTGTACTTTCTATTCTATTTTACATTAAACCTGCCTTTCCCAAATTTCAGTTATATTTGTAGCATCTTCATGGTGATGACCAGATCGGTTTACAACCTGTCTTAAAATTGACTTAACATTTTTAAGAGTACATCTTTTTAAACTTAAATAAGTATTTTTTAATGGAAAATGGATATCCCTTTCTAAAAATGCAAAAACAGTACCACTTGTTGTATTAGTCAGGATCTGCTGTTTTGTGGCAGAAACAAACAATCCCAAATTCTCAGTGTCATTACACATTAGAAATTCATTTCATGACTGACCCAAGTCCACCACCATCCAGGCTACCCTCTCCAGTACCGAAGTCCTCTGTAGACCCAGAACTCCAGACTGCATTCACCTGACACTTGCCAAACCAATATGTGATTCTACAGTCACTGACTGGAGAGCTAAGCACTGGCTACTGAATGCTTTCCCATCTAAGTGTCAACCATGCCCTCAGTTCACATTTCATTGGCCAAAGCAGGTCACATGACCATGCCTGACTTCAAGAGGAACACAATCCTCCTGTGTGTCCAGAAGTAGCAGAGACCAGACAGTGGTGAGTCATGGAAATGCCTGCCCATGTACATCATGAGAGGCCAGTAAATCCAAAAATAAATATAATAAGAATGAGCAATGCTGATTGCACTACTGGGTATTTACCCCAAAGATACAAAAGTAGGGACCCGAAAGGGTACGTGCACCCCGATGTTTATAGCAGCAATGTCCACAATAGCCAAACTGTGGAAAGAGCCAAGATGTCCATCGACAGATGAATGGATAAAGAAGAGGTGGTATATATACAATGGAATATTATGCAGCCATCAAAAGGAATGAGATCTTGCCATTTGCAACGACATGGATGGAACTGGAGGGTATTTTCTGTTTTCTTTCAAACAGAAAAAGACATGTATCATATGACCTCACTGATATGAGGAATTCTTAATCTCAGGAAACAAACTGAGGGTTGCTGGAGTGGGGGGTGGGGTGGGAGGGATGGGGTGACTGGGTGATGGACACTGGGGAGGGTATGTGCTCTGGTGAGTGCTGTGAATTGTGCAAGACTGTTGAATCTCAGATCTGTACCTCTGAAACAAATAATGCAATATATGTTAAGAAAGAAAAAAAGAAGAAGAAGAATGTAGCAGGAGGGGAAGAATGAAGGGGGGGAAATCGGAGGGGGAGAAGAACCATGAGAGACAATGGACTCTGAAAAACAAACTGACGGTTCTAGAGGGGAGGGGGTTGGGAGGATGGGTTAGCCTGGTGATGGGTATTGAGGAGGGCACGTTCCGCATGGAGCACTGGGTGTTATGCACAAACAATGAATCATGGAACACTATATCTAAAACTAATGATGTAATGTATGGGGAGTAACATAACAAT